>NC_056739.1:1530687569-1530981703 GCF_019279795.1 Protopterus annectens | reverse complement strand
GATCTGGGGAGTTGGGGGTAGATGCAGGGCATTACTGGAGTGGGAGCAGCCTGAGATTTGTAGCATCTGTCTTTTGGAATGGCCAGTTTGGATTTGATATCGGATCCAAGGACCCAGTTGTGAGGAATAATGAAACGGATAACATCAGATCCTACCATAAAAGTAAATGTTTGAATAATGACTGCTACAGTAGTTTTAGCTATATGGGTTATATCTTGCCAAGGATACAACAGCTGGCCAGCTTTCAAAGCTTTTGGGCAACTTCCACACACTCAAACTGTCAGGCAGCTTAAATTGAGCTGACTAAAGGACATGTTTGGTAGCAAAGCCCTTCAGACTTTTCTTGCCAGCAGTGAGAGAGAGGCTGAGCTCTGAAAGGACAATGCTAGGAGCAACAAAAATGAAATGTCCACACCCTGGCATAAAAACACACCAAAAAAAACAAGAGGGGTGGATGGAGGGAGGGAGCAGCTACTGCAGCAGCGATCATCAGAACATCTACAGTTATTGTAAGTTTAATTTGCACAACTGTACTATGTTCATCATCTCAATCACTGCTGCAGTAGTCTTAGCTATATGGGTAGATTACTTTAGCTAACTACATTTGAGAGGTGGAAGGAGATGAGTCCAGGAGCCCCTGGTGAATGGTCCTAGCAAAGCTTGATCTAGACTTACAAGATGATTCAAGCTTGTAGTGCTTTGTAAAAGTAAGCACCAGAGAACCACTTAACAGCTAACAGAATAATTTTGGAATCCAACATTTTCCAAAAAGTGATAGATGAGGCTAAGGATCTGGAAGAGAGGGTCGTGATCCTGCCTGGAACACTTTTATTATGGCGAGTATAGCAAAAGACCTGAAACAACCATTTGCAAATAGTCTGTTTTGACACAGATCGTCCCTTCCTCTTACCTTCACAAGAAATGAACAAGTGATCCAAAGAACTGAAAGATTTAGTTCTTAAATAGTAAATCCAAAAGTAAGGCAAATACTACCATGCTGTGTATGAAGCAACTTCACTTTATTAAAACAATAAAAGCAGTATCATAAGCGCTTTCAGGTAAATCCCTTCATCAGATGATAAAACACTAGTAAAAACATAGTATCTAATTATAGTACAGCACAACCAATGAAAATCAATGGTTTACCCTCCATTAAAACCAGCTCTAGCAAAAAGGGACAACATCATTTAATCCTGGGGCTTTTTCAGCTCCCAGTCTAAGAATCCATTGCATCTCTTTGATTTAGTTCTTTCAAGAAAATATCTGAGTTGTCTGTGGACATCCAAGGTATGGGGTATCCTTTCTCCCTCATTTTTAAGTTCAGGAAAGAAAGGCGAGATGGATAGTTTGGCTAAATGTAAACTCAGATACCACATTAGGCATAAAAGAAGGATGAGACCTCAAAGAAACCCTGCCCCTATGGGAAATGAGGGAGGGTTGACTCACCATAACAGCTTGCGGTTCTGAGCTTGCAACTCAGATACTCTTCTTGCAGAGGTCAGAGCCAACAGAAAAACTGTCTTCCATGTTAAAAATCACAAGTCAGACAGATTAGCTAGTTCAAAGGGAGCAAGTGTTTGCTTCACTAACACAAAATTAAGATCCCAATGAAGGGATCACTGGTTTTCTTGGAGGTTTTCTTGGCGGTCTCTTGCAAAATCACTTTCATGACCATTTTGACATAAGACTGTATTGAAAGAGGAGGAGCCATGGGCAGGCATGCTGAAATGTACTATAAATGAACACTGACAGAGGAATAAGAAAGACCATGGGATAGTAACTTATTTTTACAAATACTGTAAAGCCAGAGAACAATTACTCCTGAATGGGTGCTGCTTACAGTGTTGGTACCAACTACAATTTTTTTTTTCTATTTGCTAATATATAATTTTCTAGTAGCAGGCTTTGTTGCATCCATTAGTACATGATGCATGTCCTCAGTAAATAGGTGCCTAAAAGGAATAAAGACCATATCATTAGGCAGTCAACTGAAGCTGATTGATGTTGGGATTTATCAAACACCCCTGTTCCTTTGTGAGTAGATCCAGTCTGTGATGAAGCTTGTGTTAACAGTCCCTGGCCATTTCTAAAAGTACGGAGAGCCACTTTTGCCTGGGCTAGAAAAGTGTCACCAAAATGATCTTGGGGGATTTCCTTCTGAATCTTAAGTACCCTGATTATTAGCAGAAAAGGTGGAAAAGCATACAGGAAAATTCATGTCCGAGGAAAAGAAAAGGCATCCATCCTCCAGGCTTTCTTGCATGGAGTCCTGGAAAATAATTTTTCAAATTGATTGTTCAGAGAAGAGGCAAAGGGATCTATGGGAGGAATTCATCACTGATAGATCAAATCTTGGGAAAAAATTTTGATCTAGTTTCCATTCATGAGGGTCTGCCTTGATCCTGGCCAGATTGTCTGCCACACAATTTTGCTCTGGCAGAAAGTAGGATGCCTGTAGAGTGAGACTGTATTGTGAAGCTATATCCCAAGCTAACATGGCTAGTCTGCAAAGGGTGGTGGCATGATCTAGTTCCCCCTTGTTTAATGACATATAATATGACTGTGGTATTGTATATAAAAACCTGAAGAGGTCCTAGGGACCAACGATGTTTCAGAGAGTTTATTGACTTGATCAGAGCAAGCATACCCCTTGATATTTATGTGCTTGCATCTGTCCTTGGTTTTCCACATCCTCTGCACTTTTATCCCTCCTGAAACTACTCCCCAAGCAAAGTCTGAAGTGTCTGTGGTGAGTGACTGCTTTGGAGCAGGGAGAGAGAAGGGGAGACCTGGATTTTAAGGATATCTGTTGTCTCCACCAAAAGATTTCTCTCCTGCCAAGCCCCAGGACTGGGATTTGGCAGGATAAAGGGTGTTGATTATGGGATCAAAGAAGTTTCAGATACCACTGTGCTTTTCATATGTGGAGTCTTGCTGGGGTATCATGGATGCTACGAGACTCAAAATCCCAAGGTATTCCCTCATGGTGACCGAAGTCTGAGTAGAAAAACCTTAAAAACAGATCAAGACGAAGATCTATTTTTTCATGTGGAAGAAAAGCTGTTTGAACTGAGGTGCGTGGTTGACATTCCAGGAACACAATCCTGTGTGACTTTTGAATGTTTGCTTGGAATCCCAGTTTGTGAAAGAGATCTCTCACCCAAGAGGCAGAGATTCTTAACACTTTGAAAAAGCCTCTACAAAGACAAGCAAGTCATCTAAATATGGAAATATATGGATACCCTGTAGCATGCAATGAGATAAAACTGGAGCTAGACACTTTGTGAACAATCTTAGTGCAGTGAATAGTCCAAATGTTACGGCAGAGAAAGTACAGTTGTGTAAAATCTTACCATAACAGTGGGTGTCCTTTCTTTCAGTATTGCAGTATTCCAAACATATGAGATTCCCTGCTGTGGGTAGCCTGACATTGGCCAGTACACCAAAGCCTTCTGTTGCTTTAAGGTATGCTGAACTTCACATGTATGCCCCTTGCATACGTGTGACATTGCATGCTCCTGTAGTGTTGCCAGAAAACTTGAAAGAAAGCTCCAGAACTGATCTTCAAGCATTTCTTTCTTTGGTTCCCCTCCCAGGAAGTAGGAACTGGTTCTATCACTCCTTGGGACAGCATGTGACAAAGAGCTGGTGGAAACAAGACAGTATAATCTGGAGGATGAAGAATGACCTCCTGAAAAGGAGGAATTTCCTCCCACTGCCATCTGTGACCTTGGTGAATAATTTTCAGAACTCATTTATCTGAAATTATAATGTACTCATCATAATGAGGCATCTGTGTTGTCCATTTTCATTCTCCCTCACTTATGGGGTCCAGATCTGATCCTCAAATCTGACTGGGCTGCATTTACCAGACTTCGGATCCAACTTTTGAGCTCCTCCCTCTACCCATAATGCCCTATTCCAAGCAGACTGAGCTTGCTGCTCTATTTCACAATAGCAGAAGAGAAGCAGATACAGCCAGACAGAAAAAAAAACAGGGCTCAAACCTGGAGCCATAGATTCCAAACACACTCCAATATGTCCTTTTAGAAGAAGAATGGATGGGGTATGGATGGGAGGGGAATTGAGAAAGACTGAAAATGGACAACACAGATGCCTAGTTATGGAGAGTACATAATTTATAAATCTGATGTTGTCCATTTCATTCTTCCTCACTAATGGGACAGAGTCCCCAGCTACGTTGACCTTGGGTGGCCTCCATGGAAGGCTATTCCAAAGTACTGCCGAACCACAGGAGGCTCTAAGTCTAGATATGATGTCCAATTTGTAATGTGAAACAAAGGTGTGAGTCTTGGGACCATGACACTTTTGCACAAATGTCATCTATATACATTATTGACCAAAAGCCAGAAGTAGCCATATATGTAGCTGAATGAGCTCAGGGAGGTTTGGAAATATCATGCCCTTCTGAGAGTAAATACACGAGATACAGTCTGTAATCCATTTAACTAAGGTAACTTTAGAAACTGGTTGTTCTAGGCAACTGGGAGAGAAAGATACAAAACGCTGGTCTGACTTTCTAAACTGTTTTGTCCTGTGAAGGTAAAAAGTAGTTGTCTGTGCACATCAAGGAGGTGTAGCATGTACTATCCTTTATTGGAAGAATTTGGAAAGAAAACTGGCAAGTGAATGCATTGGTTGATGTTATTTTCTGAAGCCACTTTAGGTAAAAAAAAGAAGGGTTAGTCTGCAGGGAAACCCTGTCTTTATGAAAAACAATGTAAGGTTTTTTTGCTGAAAGAGCCTGGAGTTCAGATATTCTTTTTGCCAAAGTTATAGATACCAAGAAAACTGTTTTCCATTACAGAAATTTTAGATTAGATTTGTCTGATGGTTCAAAATGTTTCTGTATTAAACCTTCAAGTATCGCAGTAAGATGATCCCAAGGCGGTAAGGGATACTTTATTGCAGGTCTCACAAGAAAAATGCCTTTCATAAACATTTTACACAATCTAGAGGAAGCCAAGGAAAAAGATCAACTCCCTGTGTGGAAATCTGAAATTGCTGCCAACTGAAGTTTAACTGTATAGAAACTAGTACCATCTTTAAAAAGAGTTGTCGAAAAATGAATTGCAGACAGTGGTGCAGCAAAAAGATCAGTGTTCTTATCTGATACTCAGACACATAACTGCTTCCATTTACTTTTATGGTAGAATCTTTTTGAGAAGCCAAAATAATGTCACAAACTGGGGAAAAGAGCCTGGACTGTCTATTATTGAAAGTGTAGAAACCATGTGGTCAGTTTGAGGGTCTGAATGCTGGGGTGTTGAATCCCTGATGGGTGAGAAAGGAGACCCTGAGCATGCTCCAGTATCCAAAGATGAGACTGTAGAAAGAGGAACCATACTTTCCGCGGCCAGAAGGGGGCAATGAGGATTACTGAGCTCTTCAGCTTTCTTGCTTTCTGCAAAATCTTGGAAGCAGCAGAAGAGGAGGATATGCATAAAGGAGACCCAAGGGTCAAGTGTGAAGAAGAGCATCTCTCAGTGTCTCCCCCTGAGGGGATCAGAGTGAAGTACTTACTGCACTTGTTGGTGAAAGATGTGGCAAATAGGTCACAGCAGGGCTGGCCCCAACGCCTGGAGATCATATCCACTACTGACTGATAAAGAGACCACTCGTGAGGCATAAGAACGGATCTCCTTAGTTTGCCCGCAAGCACACAGGTTTTACCGGAATGTGTGTTGCAAATAGAAAGTGATCTGATGAGATCTCCCATTCCGAAACCCTCATGGCCTCTCTGCAAAGGGGTAAGATTGAGTTACTCCTTGCTTGTTGATGTACCAGACTACATGCATGTCGTCGGTCTGAAGTGCAATAGTCCCCAAGGGAAGAGCATCTTGAAAAGACTGCAATGCTAAAAGAACTGCTCTCATCTCTAGGACACTGATATGCAATTGGTCTCTTGGGGGGACCACATGCTTTGAACAGTTCTTCCCAAGAAATGCCCCCCCAACCCAGTTGAGAAAAATCTGTGGTCAGTGTGGCTACTGAGTCTGACAGAACAAAGCATTTGCCCAGAAAACGATCGTTGGATTGTATCCACCAGCAAATGTGTTGCTTGCAAATCGAAGTAAGTTTTATTTGAAAAGACAGGGGTTGATATAGAATGGGCCACTGTACAGCTACAGTCCACTGGAAAACTCGCATAAAGAAACGTGCAACAGGGAGTAATACTATGGCAGCTGACATTGACTCAAGTGCTTGAAGCACTAATCTTGTTGGAGGAGACAGATGAGGAAAAATAGCCTGAACATGGTTTCTGACAGCAGTAACAAGGTGGAGAGGTAAAGAT
The DNA here is from genome assembly GCF_019279795.1 of Protopterus annectens. Lineage (NCBI taxonomy): Eukaryota > Metazoa > Chordata > Ceratodontiformes > Protopteridae > Protopterus > Protopterus annectens. The sequence continues at coordinate 1,530,975,387 of NC_056739.1, read as the reverse complement.
GCTACCTGTGTTGTTGTGTCCAAAACTGTCCCAATGAATTCCAGGCTCTGACCTGGTGCAGGTTTTGATTTAGCAAGACTTAAAGTAATGCCCAAAGTGTTGCAAATCTCTAGCAAATAGTCCCTGGTATGTTGTAGTTGATACTTGGAGGGGGCGGTGAGGAGCCAGTTGTCTAGATATGGAAACACCTGGAATCAATCCTCAGTCGCAAGTGAGCTGTGACTACTGCCATGCATTTGGTAAACACCTTGGGGGCTGTGGCAAGTCCAAAGGGCAGAGCTCTGAATTGGTAATGACTGGTTCCCAGACAAAAGCGAAGATGTCTTCTGGATCATCTGCCTATGTTGATGTGACAGTACTCATCCTGAAGATCTACAGAGCACATCCAATCATTCTTGTGCAGAAAAGGCAGGATGGACTGAATCGTTACCATATCAAACTTCGCTTTCTTTAAATACTCATTCAATTTGCTTAGATCCAAAATGGGTCTGAGATTCCCTGTTTTCTTTGGCACTAAAAGAAGCATAAATAAGTTCTGAATACTATCTAGTCAGACGGGACCTTCTGGATGACTTTTTTTCTAGCAGCTTTTGTACTTCTTGTGCTGCCGCCTTTCTCCGACTAGGTGGAATGCCCGGATGTTTTTTCCTTTGATAATGAGGAAGAAGGGAAAATTGTATGTAATAACCTCCAGATATTATTCTTAGCACCTAAAAATCTTTTGTGATATTTGTCCAGGCATCTAGGTGCAAAGTGAACTGACCCCCACTGCATCCAGAGTTGGCCAGTTGGGCAGCACTTCAGGAACGCTGATGTTGTCTATCTCAAAAAAGAACCTCTAAAGCCCTGGTTCTGCGGGCCCCCTAAGCCTCTAGGGGTGACGTCTACCGTTAAAAATTTCCCCCACTGCCTCTGAAGAAACTGCCCCCCTTCAAATCCTGGCAAGGTCCCGGAGATTTACAGAACCATATTTTCTTACTACCTCTTTGGTTCCTACAGACAGTCTGTTGAGGGATAGAAAACTTGATCCCCATGGCAGACAGGGTCTCTCCTTCTTGTTCACTGTGGGTAAGCATATCTTTTACTGATGGCCCAAATAAGGAAATGCCATCAAATGGGGCATTAACAAAAGGACATCTTAAAGAGCGCAGCAGAGCTGCATAGTCGCATCCAGGTGTGTCTCCTTATGGCGATGTCTGAACTGGCTGCTCGTGAGGCCCCTTCGGCTGTGTGGCACATTTGTCTATTACAAATACTTTGATGAGGTTAAAGAGTGGCCAGATGAGAGGAGGTCCTTTTGAAATCCTCAGCATAAATGAACTCTGAGAGAGTATTTGATAGTTCTTTAGTCAAGTCTCTCTGAAGCAGAGTAAAGTGTGCCAGATAATTAAGCGACCTCAGAGCGAAAGTAGCTGAGGCAAACACTCGCTTTCCAAATCTGTCTAATGCTCTGGCCTCCTTGTTAGGCGGTTGGACAGAAGAGCTCTGTTCAGCTAACTCTTAGTGGCAGCTGCCACCACCATAGCATCAATGGTGATTCCTTTGCTCCAGTGGGGTCTGTCTGCAGGGGGCAAAAGTTTGGCAGGATTATTGGGGATGGGCTCGACAGTATCTGGTTCCTTCCATGCCCCACAAGAAACCACATCAATAAGTTCACCTGCCGGGGGGGGGGGGTTACCCAAGACTTAGAAGAGCCAGAACCAAAAGCCTCCAAAGAACACAGTTTCTTCGGGAGAGGGGGTTTGGTATGACCAAACACTCTTCTGCTTCAGGATCTCTAGAATACCTCCAAAGGAGATGTCATCTGGTGGTGACCTGGGGGGTCCCTCTCCATCAAAATCAGTGAGTTTCATGACAGACTCCATGGGGGAGTATGTGTGTCTCCAGTTACATGATCTCTTCTAAGGCACCTAGTCCATGGGATGTTCTGGAGAGGTGTCACTAGAGATAGGAAGTTCCTCCACTGGAATTGGCTGGAGACTCAATGGAACTAGTTGCCCTTGTGGAACCGATTTGACAAACTCAGAGCTAGGAGCTGGATGACAGAAAAAGGGGTAGGATCTGAAACATGAGAAGACAGTTCTCTATGGAGCAAAAAAGCCCCTTCCACCACCATGAAGGCAGAGGGACCAGGTGATACCCCATCTTCAACTTCCAGACTCATTCTGATCCAAGGGTACCAGAGCAGAAACAGTCAGCATGGAGAAGGAAACTTTCCTTGGATCCAACGCCAAGCCTCTCAGAGATCTTGAATCCATAGGCTCTGAAACCGCTGAATGGATCGGAGAAGGTGAAATAATCGTCTTAGATGTGACAGGCATACTTCATGGATCTAAAAGGGGACAGAGCTTGTAAGACCCCCATCTGGATCTGAGCTTTGAGAAACTTTTACATCATCCTATCCACATCTGCTTCCAAAGTTTCTGGAAGACCTAGAGGAAGTGATGGAAGTGGGCCTGGAGTGCTTCTGTGGTGTTTGCAGAAGCTGAGCAGGCAAGGTGGATGAAATTGGCTTCATAATACATTTGGGAGTAGTACTCCTAAAAGAAGTACCCGGCTTCTGATCTGATGACCTAGGATTGGGGGGGTGGGGGCTGTTGGACTGACTGTAATAACTGTAGCGGCCGAAGCCTTAGGATCCAAAGACTTTAGATCCAAATGGTGAAACTTCTTTGGATTCAGAGAGGTCAGATCCGAGAGCTTCCTAGTCTTTGTTGGTGGCTCTGACAAAGACCTTGAGGACTATGAGGGAGAACACTTGCAGTGCTCCACAGGGAAAGACTTACTAGGTATGGAGTGGGATTGAGCCCTTGCAGTGGAAGAAGAGGGAAGAAGACCCCTTAAAATAAGCTTGTTCCTTCTGTCTGCCAGGGCTTTTGGATTAAATGTGGAGCAGATTCTACAATACATGTCCAAGTGATTAGCTCCAAGGCAATAAACACACTCCTTGTGGACATCCGAGTTTGGGATCTTATGCTACCAAGAAGTGCATTTTTTAAAGCCTGTAGGTTTGTCCAACAAAATTTCAAGAAAAAAAAAACTACACAGAATAATCAGATTAAGATTTTTTTTTTTTAGCTAAATAAACAAGAGAAAGATAACTATCGATTATGGTAGAAAGAAATACCCAAAAGAGAAGGGCAACAGAAAAACAATACCAGTAATAGTAGAGACAGAGTACTATGAAATAGTATGGAAAAAGAAAGGAAGACAAATAATCCTGACGACCATCAAAAAACTACAGGGAGGGAGAAAAACCGTAATAAAAAGTTTTATAACAGAAAGATAATTAAACGCACAACACCAGTTAAAAACAATTGAGAGTGGAACCTGCATCTGTTCGCGAAGGTGACAAACAAAAACTGTGGCAATAAGGATGGAGTATGACATTATGGGTAGAGGGAGAGTGGAAGCTGCATCTGTTCACAAAGGTGACAAACAAGAACTGAGGCAAAAAGGATGGAGTATGACAATATGGGTAGAGGGAGGAGCTCGAGAGTTGGAGCCGAAGATCGGATCTGGACCTCATAAATGAGGAAGAATGAAAAGAACAACATCAGATCAATTTGTTGCTAAAGAGAAAAATGGAGATTCAGATTTTTCTGGAAGAAAAAATGGGGCCAGGGTGGGAGAGGGTCACAAGGTCTCTTGAATAGTCATAAGCCTTGTTGGACTGTCCTTGGCTTTGGGAGGACTGAGACTGCTTTTTGGAACCCCCATGCCATTTCTTTTTAAATGTCTGTTTACTTACATATTGTTCAAACTGTTTATTCTGTTATTTTGCCAACACTGGATGAGGAGAAAGAAAATCCCTTGGGAAATTTGGAAAAGGAGGACTGACAAATCTTAGAGGTTCCCTGGATCAGTTTGACCCTTTCATCACAGTTTTTGCTCACCTCGGCAGCACAGGGGCAAACACTAAACCTCTATCTAAGGGAAAATTAAAATCTCATTTTATCACCATCTGGGAAGTTCTGAGAATGCAGCCCTGCAAATTTCCTCAAAACAGTACCAGTGGCCATAGCCCTGGAATAAATATCAACAGTATCATACATACACTGTAAACAATGAGTGGGTGACCTATGCAACAGAAGAATATAAGTTATTTAAAGCAGATTTTTCCTCACGAGAAATGACAGACAAAACATTTCTTTGACAACTTGTCAGAACAAACTTTAACATATGAACATGGCAATTCAAAACTCTGAAAATCAAAGTATACACTTTTTCCTCATACCTATCAATACATTTCCCATTCTTATCAGAAAGAGCAGGACTGGAATTAACGAAATGCTAGCAGCAATGGGATAGACTGAAGCTATAGCTACTAGCTCATGTTTAGGAATAGTGTATAAAAATGTAAAAGACTGAGGGAACTTTATACATACTAGCTGCTTTTAGGAGCATCTGGCTGACTCTCAGGAAAATTGCAGGCAGTAACACACACACATCCTCTAAAGCAGACACGGCACAAGAGAAATGGGTGTAGATTGTAGAAAATCCTTCTGTAACAACTTGACAGTATTCACTGAGGGTCTGAGATACCTCTGTGTTCTCCCAATGAAAATACTGGCACATGTTAGCAATACTCTCAGGGAAAACAAACTGAGCTCTCCACTGAGTCTGAATCAGAAATCTAAAATAAAAAAAAAAAATTGGTATCCACCCCTGCATCTTCCTGTTCAGATTCAGAGTCTTGAATTACTTCATGTAAAGAGAATCCAGCTTTCTTTTACCAGAAACCACTTTACAAGAAGGATCAATAGCCTGAATTAAATCCTTAGCCAGATCCAGTACACTAGTTCTATCCAAAGAAAATTGAGGAGTACATACATGTTTGGTTTTTCATTTCTTTTTGACAGGAAAACTAGGACCAATCACGTTACTAACGGTAGCAGCAGCAGCTTTCCCAGGGATGAGCACAACATTCTAACACAACAGGGAAATGTTCCCTGTTCCCTCTACTAAGACTGACAAGAACAGCTCTCCCTTGTCCACTGACGGGGCTCCAACAGTTGCAGAGGAAATGGGTAACCTCGGTCCATAGTGGCTGAAGGTGCTACACCAGAGGGATCAAGGGTAAAGGATGAGTGGTCTAAGATACAACAAATGGTGCTGCAGTCACCCACATGTGGGTGAGGCAAATTGCTAGTCTACTGTGGTGGCAAAAGCTATTTTTTTCTTTTTGTGGCTGGAAGATGGACCAACTGTTGGACTGGTACTCTGTTCCATGTTCAAGCCGAAAATGGTGCCTCTTTCCCAAGGAAGACAAGCAGCAATTGTCAGTAAACACTACCAGTCCACAAAAGTTACTTTTTTGACAGAAAAACACAGTAAAAAGCACAATGCCAGCCCACCAAAAGTAAAATAAACACAATTTATCCACAGAAAAAAATATTTTCAGTTATTTTATACCATTTTTAAACTGGCAGAAAAAATAAGCACTCTCTTTTAAAATACATTACAGAATTGAGACAGTCCACTAACGCACAACAATCCTAGCTTTAAAATAACTTTCCTGATGAGGAAAGTAATAAAACATCAACAAAAATTAAGACAATGGATGTTTTTTTCCCCAAAGGGAACCCTTCTGCTCAGCAAAGAAAGCACAAATTGACTGTCGATCTTCGAAAGCCTCAGAGAAGCATACTCTTCGGTGGCAGTAAAGCTCTTAAGGGTTTTGCACTCAAACTTGTCTTTCAGTTGGCTCAGCTCGAGCTGCCTGACAGCTTGTGTATGTTGAAGGTGCTTTGAAGCTTTGGAAGCTGGCTTGCTATTACATTGGTAGGATATAACCCATACAGCTAAGGCTCCTGCAGCAGTGACCAATATGATGAGCATCATGCTGTACTAGCAACAGCATGAGTACAGTCAAAATTACAAATGGCCATTGGCAGTTCACTGTAAAGGCTGGGATAAGGACCTTTTTGAGATACTTCTTGAATCCAGATTCAGGGATGTCTGCTAGCTTCGCTAGTGGTTGACAAACTATGAACAACTAAATAAGGAAAGATGAAACTAACGGGGGTGTGATGCCTGCGCCCTGGCCCAGCAATCAAGGAGCCTCAATCCTCACCACTAACACCAGAGAGGGTGTCTCATATAAGAGGAAAGGATAACAAATACACACAGTAAAGTACAATTTCCCTTAAGTGCAAACAGAGATCACAGTCAGTCTGGGGCTGGTTGCTCCCTTGCTCCCCAGGTCCCCAGTAAGACTCCCCACTGGCACAGCTATAGGGTCCAGATCTCAGCCTAGCTGGCAAGCTAACCTCCAGTACCCTCTCTGTCCAACCAGTGCTTCATGTCCCTGCCCAAGTAGCTGACACACACACTTTGAGATAAGTATTTGTACAACTTCACATACACTCCTGGGAAAGGCTGACATAGATTCTCCAGCTGTGCCCCTTTACCCAGACTATACGGTAGTAATTACTGTCACCACCGGCTAATAATTATCAGCTACCCAAAGGCCCTTAAAAGGGTGTCCAATTATTACTGTGCAATATTATTATCCAATAGTAGTGTGACTTTAGCAATCTTAAGGCTTTGGAATGGCTTATTACAGGATCACTTATAAGCATGCAATGTACTCTAGAGCTTAATTATCTCTACATAAACCAGCCACAGTTAAGAGGTTTTAAAAATATTTAGTAATAAATACTAAAAACACAAGACAATACTACTACATCACAGTGCTATTCAAGAGATCACACAGAAACTTAAAATAATTCCGTAGTACAGTTCTGACATAAGAGAAAAACACTTAGTTTAATCTTTATAGTCCTAGCTATTTTTACAAGAAAACATACTTCTAAAGTAACTTACTTACATAGAGCAAGGCAGTGCTGTGTGATAGTCAGACAAAAATGCTTAATAGTTTCTGGTTCTCACTGTTTAAATTGAAACTGCAGCTCTGTTAAAACATTACATCATTTGTTTACACTTTCCTGGTTCCCAGGCTGACATAATTCTTTTACACTTAGAGCAATAAAGGACATTCCACATGTAAATTCTGGTCATTAATTTTAGCCTTAAAACAATAGGCAGGATGCTTACTCCTGACTCATCTACTTCAAATTCTAACTTCAAAGGAACAGACATAAAGTAATTTTAATTTCAAAGGACCAATAAAAAATGCTTGACTTAGTTTTCCTTACAGCAGATGGCAATGTTGCCACATTGTTGAAACAGCATTTCTTTACATTTAAGACACAAGCCTGTATTTTACATTTATATTTACAAATGCCAGAATTATGTATCAAATTCTATTTGACTAGGCTGGTAGCCTTCACCCCTTCTCTACCAGTCTTCACAGGGGGATTCTGAGCAGGGACCACACTCTTTCTAGCCCTACCAAAGCCTAAGCTATCTTATCAGGCAGCAAGAAGGCAATGTGGTACTGCTTCTGGAACTTGTGCTTGATTGCAGAGATTACATACAAGTCAGTCTGCTCCTGGACATCTCATCAGGATGCTGTACTACTCCTTGGGAGACTTGATGTGGGTATCACCTTTCTTTGCAGCACGGAGAGAAAGGAACTAAATATTTCTAGGCTACAAAAACAGTGTTGTTTAGGGCAAGCTATATGGACAAAATGGAACATGTGCTCTTGCTTCTCCTTACCCAGATACCAGAAAGGCATTTCTCAGAAATAATAAAAGATGCATGCCAATTCATAATGGACATTACACTTCAATCAGCCTGACTGTCCACAAAAAAGGGTCTCTGTCCAGTAGGCAGTTACAGGGGATGAGGTCTAATTTTCCTATGTCCTTCGCAGAGGCAAGGACCTCTGGGTCTTCAAAGGCAGTGGGGAGGGAGATTATAATTCCAAGGGAAGGGAAGGCTAAGCTCACAGACTTGCAAGGTTTTTGGTATATGACAGAAAACTGCCTCACAATCTGGCAACATGGCTTTGAATCCTATGCATGTGTATTCCAGAAACAGTAGTCCTATGAGGCCTGTGGAGGGTCTAGCTCTGGCATTAGTCCATGTTACCACCAATGCAATTACTGAACCTCCAAAGAAAACTCACACAATGTAAACAACTGATGTATGTCCAAAAATGCAGTCTGGTACCCACAGACTCCAATGGTGCAGGATGACTCAATGGAGTCTTTTCTACCATGGCTGGTAAGTTCTACAAAACTCTTGGGAGGAGGGGCTTTTCTTGGCCCTGAGTGCAACCATCAAACTAGCAATAAGGAAATGAAGACACCTCACAATGTGGTCTGAGTGGGCAAGTAGATACTCTGAATGTGCCAATGTGGGACGAGCAGTGTGCAAAGCCACATAAGCTTGCATCTCTTGCTCTCCTCTCATTGGCTTATAACAATAAGCTGGAACCCTTGACAACTACGGGAGAATTTGTTACTCATGATGAACATGGGGTTTGCCTCACAGATAGACTTGGCAAAAGGAAGACATGACCAATATCTAACTTCTGACACCTTTTCATGATGATAGAGCTTCAGGTCAGCACTTAGAGACCTGTACCAAGTACCTTGTACAGCTACCGTCTTGACACAGGGTTTTAGATTTACTCTTTCTCCTGCAGGTGACTGGGCTGAAATCCTGACCACCATGGCAATGCCTCAGATCAAGCACTGCACAAAGGAAATAAGGACAGAGCAGGTATAAGTGTTGGCTTGTGATCTGGCAACAGCAGGAACACCTGGAAAGTTTCAGCAGAGATTTTTCCATGACTAAAAAACGAGTTTCAAACTGAGTAACAGAAAAGAAGTGAGTAGCCAAGGGACCAAATCTAACCTCCTAGTCTGATAAATGACATCATCACAACAAAGAGGGGCAGGAGGTATACCACACCGAACCCAAAAATAAGAAAATTCAGAAGTGGATAGCAGAAATTAAAATCCCAAGTTACCCAGTGCAGAAGGCCTCTGTTATTATGACACAACGGGTGCAGAGTATCGCATCATAAATTTACTCTTTTTACGTTTATCTATATAAATTAAGGTGCTTTTGTGAACCAATAAGACAGTACTAGGACATGCAAAAAGAATGTCAAATGTCTACTGAAAACATTTGGGTGTTACAGTTAGCCTACGTGAAAATGTTTGCAAGTTCATCTTGGTTTCTCTTCCTTCCTCTCATGAACCATTGCATTAAAAAATACATTTACTTAGCACTTTCATCCTCAATACAAACAGGACTACCACAAGGAAAAAACACAAACAGGCAGACTGCATACCTCTCAACTTGGAAACATCAAAAATCAGGACAAGGCCCTTGAAAAATAGGTACAAATCTGTACACTGATTAACATCTAATTTGCATACATAATTACGTAACTCCACCCACTCCACTGGAATTGTGGGATACCAAATTTCAAATGCAAACTGAAGAACAGGCAACCAAAATATGGCACCAGAGTCCCCGTGCAGCCATTCCAATGTCCCATTACCTGGCTATTTTGCCCCATTTACCATAAACACTAATGTGTGCATACTGCTTTACTCCTACAATGGATTACTTGGATTTTATTTTTACAGCACAACAATGCACAAACACTAATAGACATCTGGTAAAAGCAATACTGTCTCAAAATGAAAACAGACTTGGCATTAAAACTTGTCTGCCCTTGAAACTCGCATTCACTGAATCAGCATTGAAACCCACACCACACCCAAAGGAAATGCATCTGGTCAGTGGTGGATAAAGACTACCTTTGGGCTGTTTTCAAATCATTGGCCACTTGCACACAAAACAAAAACATACATGTGTTCTTTTCTTTGATGCACCTTGCTGACTTTATTAAATTATAGTCCTTGTATAATACAGCACACTTGTTAGAGTGCATTTTAAATTTATTGTTTGAAGTGAACATTTTCCAGCACACTGTACTGTAGGCAATGAAACAAAATGCATGAACCAATAATGACAAAACTGCCCAATTCCGAACATTTCGATCATAAAGTCTACTTCCATATCCACACTATAAATAGAATGACAGCAGTTTAAGCCATAGGCATCTTGCACAGCTTCCCACACTTATTTTCAATTTCATTTTTTTTTGGGGGGGGGGGCACATTTTAAACATTGCTTGTATAATTTTGTAAAGTTGCTAGAATAAAATATTGTGTTACCACCATGCACTTCAACAGTCTGTCTTGAACCCAGGACTCTATGCACTACAGTCAGAGCAACATACCACTATGCTAAATCAGCAGGTTCCTGAAAAATAGGAAGACTGAAACTTACTGGCTATCATTTAGTAAATTTCATTTCTCACCACAGCTCTCAACCTCTTAGCACAAAAACCTGGACAAACTAAGCCAATAATGGGGGAATACAAATTCAGTTCTCACTTCAGCTCTCGACTCTTAGCACAAATAATCTGGGGGAATAAAAATTCAGTTCTCACTATAGCTCTCAACTGTTAGCAGAAACAACCTGGGTAAAGCTCACAAGTGGATAGGGACTTTAGCCTCTTTTCACCCTGTACTCAGGGTACACGGTTTGAGCCTGAGTACCTCTTGCCACCAGGTGTATTGAATGTGGGGCATTTTCTCACACACAGACACACCTTTCCTGCTCGTACTCTGCACTAAATAAATTAAATACAGTCCCGCTCGTACTCTGCAGTACACACACACACCACTTTCCTGAAAGTGGTGTGTGTACTGAGCGGGACTATTTATTTAGTACAAGAGTTATTTCATTTATTTAAATGAACCTGATGCAAGCATGGAAACTACTGAAATAGTTTCCATGCTTGCATCAGGTTCGTTTAAATAAATGAAATAGCTTCCTGCTCGTACTCTGCACTAAATACATTAAATACAGTCCCGCTCATACTCTTCAGTACACACACACACACACACACACACACACACACACCACTTTCCTGCTTAAATGAATGAAATACAGTTACCACGCTTGCATTAGGTCCAACACACAATACCTGAAAGCTCAAAGCTTTGAATTTCTCATCATCCTTTCCGCGCTCGTTGCAGCAATAAATAAATGCAGTGCAGTAATGTAGTACTGTCCCATTCGCAAAATAAATGCATCAGCATTCAGCAATGTAAATATAACAGACCTGCTCGCCATCGCACAAGACTCCAGCATTAATAAATGTAGACACAGTAGTCTCGTTCCTGCTAGCAGCAAAATAAACAAATGTAGTCCACTTTCCACACTTGCATCAGCAATGTAATAGTCCGTTCGCTCACAGATGGAATGGGTTATGGAAGCCATAAATACATGCAGTCCAACAGCTGAAAGCCCTGCAAGCAGACGCAAATGCACCACTTTCTGGTTCCCGCTTGCAGATTTAATTCAACAGCCGGAAGTTTTTCCTGGGAGCTCTGAGCTGAATTCCGACAGGCTGATGGAGCTGACGTCATTGTACACGTGATGACGTCAGCTCAAATAGCGGGAGAAAAAAAATTTAAATAAAATCTGGGGAAAAGTCGGAAACCAAGGAGTGCCACTTGGGAATCGTGGCACCCCATTATTTGGACCCCAAAACTCAGTAAAAAACGAGTAATTCGGGACAGTTGAGAGGTATGGCAGACTGTCAGTCTGCCTGTTTGTGTTTTTTTCCTTGTGGTAGTCTAGTATTCCACATGCGGAACCCATGCTCATGGATTTAAAAAAAAAAAAAAAAACTTTGCTGGCCTTCAGCCATCTAAGCCCCTACGACTGTCTCTCAAACAGTACTGTCCTTTATAAATGCATATATACTGTCGCCTCACACCGCTTCTGCTTCTACTTCTTCCAGCTTACACATGTCAAACCTCCTAAGTATTTCCCTTCTTATTAACATTTTGGCAACCACACAATTTTTTTTTTTTACAAGTTTAATCTCCGTATTATTGTACAGAAGTTAGAAATGGCATAGTATTTCAAAGTGACAGTGCATGTGCCAAATACAAAGGAATATGATCTCAGCATCAGTAGTTACATACTCCAAGCTGGTCTTAGATTTTTCCTTTCACAATGCACTACACTATTCAGCTAGGGGAAATACTACTCACAGAGATCTCTTTTCTCCTTTGCCCTCTTCAGAGATACCTCTCCAAGCATGCAAGCATATTTTTTTCCAAGGCTTGTCCCTCAAAAACGTACATAATCTTAAATGTTGTGCATTACATCCCTACTACTACCTATCAGACAACCTTGCAATATGCCCTTAGTTTCAGTAGTGACTGGCCCCTTTACTTGTGAGCATCACACCAGTTCTGATCTTTTCAGTAAACAGGCTGATCATGCTCTCCAACCTCAGTGTAACATCCAACACTAATATAAACAGTGGGCTGATCACCACATTTAATTCTGTGGCATTCTACAGTTTACAAGCATTTATCTCGAAAATTCCTATTTAACTGCCACCTACTACTTTAGAACAGACAATTCAGACAGCTTCCAATCCATCTCAACACTTTCAGGCACACCCTTATGCCTTTAAATTCCTATATTAATCCCTACTGTGGCACACATCAAGTTACAGATACACCACATCAAAAAGGTTCCTTATGGGAAGCAATGGAGTGGTTTGAAGGCCAAGCATGCATTATGTTGTTTAACAATGACCTCTGCATGGAGAATAGTCTTTTTTCCAAGGTGAAGCAAACTCAGAACTGATTTTTTTTAAGTAAGAGAATGCAAGGGGGTTAAGCTAACCCCCCCAAAAAAAGATCTGTGTAGAATGCAAATGTCATTTATGCTTTTGTGCAGAAACAGTATCTACACAACTGTTTACTACATGGGTACCATCCCTTTATCTACCTCAGTTGTGGTCCAATCAAAGATGTAGATCAAAATGGATGAAATTACCTCTGTTGTGTCAAACTGTATTGCTGCTTAGCAACAAAAGAAAGTACAGTTGTGTACCTACCATAAATGTAGATGTTCGAGTGTATTCACTGTTGCAGTCATTACACTTGGGTTATCCAGCTGGCAGGCTACCTGCAGCCAGCTCGAGTTCCAAAGTCTTGGTCCGGCGTCGGTTGATGTCGCCTCTTCCCTGACGTCAGTGCGCCAGGGGTATAAAAGATGCAACCAACGCCATTTTCTTCAGTTTTTCTTGCCCCAGATGTCAGGTGCCCCCAATAGGTAGACTGTAAAAAAGTAAGCCAAAAAGCAGGCATGCAGTGAAATAAACAATTCTTTCATCTACAAGCAAATACACCACATAGGTTGTATAGAGTTGAGAAGTACAGAAAAGTCCCAGCAATGAAAAGGGGGATGGAGGGAGGGTAACCTGGACTGCAACAGTGAATACATTCGAACATCTACATTTATGGTAGGTACACAACTGTACTATGTTCATCGTGTTTCACTGTTGCAGTCATTACACTTGGGTTGAATCCCAAAGCTGAGGTTGGGTGGCTGGGCCTAAATAGGATTAGGAGAAGCTATCAGGCCCTGCAGGACTGCAGTAGCAAAGCCTGCTCTGGATTTAGAGTAGAGAGGTAAGTGGTAGTGCTTTGTGAAGGTGTGCACTGAACTCCAGGTTGCAGCTTTTAAAATGTCTTTGGTTGGTACTCCTCTGAGAAAAGCTGCTGAAGTGGCTGCTGCTCTTGTTGAATATGGCCTAATGCCCTTAGGCACTGATTTGCCATGTTGTGCATAGCAGAAGCGAATGCAGTGTCCTATTCATTTTGAAATTGTCTGCTTTGAGATAGGCTTTCCTTGTGATCCTCCTGCAGCATAAGCTACAAACAGCTGCTCAGTTTTTCTGAAAGCTTTTGTTTTGTAAAAGTAGAATCGTAGCTGCCTGTGTATGTCCAAAGTGTCCAGAAGTCTCTCCCCTTTATTCTGGGGATTTGGATAGAAAGTTGGCAAATTAATAGTTTGGTTAAGAGCCACACTGGAAACCACCTTTGGCATAAACGTTGGGTTTGTCCTTAGAGAGACCCTGTCCTGATGAAAAATGATGAAAGGTTCCACTGCCATTAGTGCCTGTAACTCTGAGACTCTTCTTGCTGAAGTTATTGCTAGGAGCAGAGCAGTTTTCCATGATAAGAATTTTATATCAACTGTGCTGGCTGGCTCAAAAGGAGGCAGTGTGAGTTTTTCTAAAACAAAATTGAGGTCCCAAGTAGGTATTGGTGCTCTCCTTGGGGGTCTTATGTTTCTTGCCCCTCTGAGGTTCTGCCTTAGTAATGGGTGCGAAAAAATAGGAGGTTCCGTATTGTAATGAGCTGAAATGGCAAAGGCATGGATCTTAATAGATGAAAAGGAAAGGCCTTTGTCCAGCATCTCAGTTAGGTATTGTAAAATCTGAGGTATATTTGGAACAAGTGGTTCGAGTCCTTGGGCCTGGTTCCAAGCACAGAATCTCTTCCATTTTTCTGCATAGGATTTCCTAGTGCTGGGCCTCCTGGCTTCTAAAATGACATCCATAACAGCTTTAGAGAGAGGAGTGGTTTGAGTGACTATATTATCTGACATGCAGCCAGATTTAAGGTCCTGAGTTGACTGTGCAGAATCTGGTTGTTCTGTTGAGTTAGGAGATGAGGAATTTGAGGTAAAGGCCAGGCTGGGCCTTGAGACAAGCTCTTTAGGATTGGGTACCAGGGCTGGCGTGGCCAATCTGGGGCAATCAGGATCATTTTTGGCTTCGCTTGTCTGACTTTTAGGAGTACCTTGGGAAGAGGAGGCAGTGGAGGGAAGGCATAAACTGTCAGGGTTTCCCAGCTGAATGAAAGAGCATCCATTTTCCATGCTTGTGAGTGATAAGTCCTTGTGCAGAATTTCTGTAGTTGGCAGTTGAGAGGGGAGGCAAAAAGATCTATGTCTGGGCGTCCCCATTTCCTTGTTATCATACTGAAGACCTGTGGATTTAGTTTCCATTGTGTGGATCCATGAGATTTCTGCTTAGTTCATCTGCCAGTGTATTTTTCTTTCCTGGCAGGAATTGTGCCTGCAGATGTACTTGATAGGTCAGTGCTATGTTCCACAAAGTCATGGCTTGCCTGCAGAGGGGGTAGAAATGTGCGCCGCCTTGCTTGTTTATGTATCACATAACTGTGGTGTTGTCCGTCTTTAGCAATAGTTGTCCTGGATGTAGTAGCTCCTTGAAGGCTGTCAGGGCATTCTGTACAGCTAGCATCTCTTTTTGATTGATGTGAAGATGCATTTGTTCCTTGGGCCACATGCCCTGAATACATTTTCCTTCCATGTGTGCCCCCCAGGCATAATCCGATGTATCCGTTGTTATTGTCTGCCTGGCTGTGGGCAAGGTGAAGGGCTGTTCCCTTGTTGAGGTGACAGGCCCGAGACCACCATAAGAAACTCCTCCTGTTGTAGACAGGGAATTATATTTATTACTGTTTCCAGGCTGTGGCAATGTTGAGTCCAAACACTTTTCAGATACCATTGTAGTTTCCTCATATGCAGTCTTGCATATGGAATTAGTAGAATGCAGGATGCCATGAAACCCAGGGCCTGCAGAATTTTTCTTGCAGGGAGCTGGTTCTTTGTTGCCATCATTTGAAAGTAATGAGTCAGATGCCTTTGTTTGTCTGGCGGGAGATAAGCCATCTGGGCAGTTGTATTTAAGCTTGCACCCAGGAATATTATCTCTTGAGAGGGCACTAGTTTTGATTTCTTTTTGTTTACAGTGTACCCTAGGCAAATTAGTAATGTTTTTACAAACGCCAGATGTCTTAGTAGAATGTCCTTGCTCTCTGCTTGAATAAGGCAGTCGTCCAAGTAGGGATATATTTGAATTCCTCTTTGTCTGCAAAATGCAATTACTGGTGCCAGGCATTTTGTGAAGACCCTGGGCGCAGTAGATAAGCCAAAGGGTAGTGCAGAAAATTGGTAATGCATTGAGCCAGCTATGAATCTTGGGTATCTTCTGCAAGATTGTCTGATTGGGACATGCAGGTATGCCTCCTTGAGGTCCAAAGTAACTAGCCAAGCCTTCTTGCCCAGCATGGGTAGAAGTTGCTGTAGTGTTAACATTTTGAATTTTGGAACATCCAGGAAAGTATTTAGGATTGACAAGTCCAGTACTGGCCTCCAGGCTTTCTCCTTTCTGGGTACCAGGAAAAGTCTTGAGTAAAATCCTTGTCCCTGTTCTTGCTGTGGTACTCTTTGAATAGCTCCCATGTCCATGAGAGCAGCAATTTCCTTTTGTGCCTCTGCCCATTGGTTTTGTGGCAGGTTCGGCATACCTTTTGATTTTGGAAGGGTGTGAAAGTGGAACCTGTAACCTTGAGTAATTATATTCAGTACCCATTTGTCCTGGGTAATTATGTTCCAATTTTGTGCGAAAAGTGCTAACTTTCTCCCTAGGGGCGCTGCCAAAAGGTAAGTGCTTGGCCTTTGCAGAGGGAAGTCATTGGGACTGTTTCCTGTAGGGTTGTGATTTGTCTTCTACTCCTTTGGGGGTAGAAGCACCCCATTGTTTAGGTCTGTAGGATCCTTGAGGCTGAGATCTGCCTCTTGGGCGTCTGTATCTGCCTCTTTGTGGCCTATCTGAGACCTGAAAGGACCAATTTTTTGAAGGCCAGTTTCTACTAAACCTAGGTGGTTGAACCTGTAAGAAATCCTTTACTGTCTGCATACATTTTGCTTTATCCTCCATTTTCTTTAACACCTCTTCTGCCTTAACACCAAACAAAGTATCATGCTGAAGTGGAACATCCAATAATTTTACTTTAACATGTTCAGGTAAACTTTGTTCTTTCAACCAAGCATGCCTTCGAATTACAGAGCCTGTAACTGTGGCTCTGCAAGAAGCCTCTAATGAATCAAAACCACATTGCAAAGTATGCGTTCCCACTTGTTCAGCTGCATGCAATAATTCCTGCATTTCCTTATTGTCAGGATTTTCTGAGTTTGTAAGCATTTTCTGTTTTAACAAAGACATAAGGTACTGTTGGTATTTAAGCATGTGAAACTGGCAGTTTAAAGCCCTTACAGCTATAGTAGCAGAAGTGCAGACTTTTTTCCCCCATCTATCCAGTGCTCTGGAATCCCTATCAGAGGGGACAAGGGTTTTTGCAGTGGAAGCCTTAACCCCTTTGGGACCCTGAGAAATTGTTTCTGGGTCAGCAGCAGGGTTTTTATAAAGAAATTTATGAGAGTCAGGGACCCTGTAGTAATACCTATCTGGCTTGACTGGTGCAGGGGGTAAAGAATCAGGAGACAGACTGGATTCAGAGAAAACATCATCAACAATATCAAGCACAGGGGGGATAGCTAGGGGCCTGTGCTGAGGCAGTAAAAGAAAATCTCTGAGCCTTTTCTTGGATTCTGAATAATCCTGGCTCTCCCAGTGGAAATGTTCCCTCATGGTGTGTAGAGTTTCCCCAAAAGAATAATCCTCAGGTGGAGAGGCTAAAGGTATAGATTCTTCAGCATCAGAGTCCTCACAGGGAGGGAGGGAGAGAATAACCCTGATCTGAACAGGAATCAGAGGAAATAGAAACCTGATCAGAGGAATCATAATCAGTGTCTTGCCTAGGCCTTTTTTCAGGAGGGGGATAGGATCCCCTGATCAAAGTAATTAAGTCTTTGGTCATTTTAAGCATCTCTTTCTTTGGCATAGATGACTGTCCAGGAGAATGCTGTACTTGTTTCCTTGTCTTTGACTGTACCTTGGCTGTTGTAGAGGACTTAATAGTAAGCTGTGAAGGTCTGAAAACACCCTCAGAAGCCGATGCCTGCTCAGCGGCTCCAGACCCATCTGAGGGAATAGTTTCCGTAGGCCCAATACATTGAGTATCCAGAGGCCTAGTTGTCTCCATGTGGGAGTCAGATACGGCCTGTGGCTCTGAGATAGCGGGTGTCAGGGGCTGCGAAAGCATCTCACTGAGAACCAGCGACTGGCCTAGAAGAGGCTTCATCGTCAGATTTGGACCTCGGATGCCTGTCCTTTTCCTTGTCTTTGCGCTTTTTATGAATTCTGGTTGTCGGTTGTTCCGACGGCATTATATAGTTAAACCTTCGGCCAAAATAATGTAAGGCAAAATCAAACCGACGTTTAATAGTGCGTTTGTTGAATCTAGCACAAAACCGACAACTAGTAACGTCGTGGTCAGGGCCTAGGCAAGGAATACAGTAAGAGTGAAAATCCTTATGAGGTATTTGCTTCCCACAAGAAATACAATTGTTAACTTTTACTGACATCGGTTCTGGAGCAAGAAAAAGTTTCCCCAACGGGGTACTTAGCTTTATTGAAGACTTCGGTTCTGAAACTCTATTTCGAAAATCTCAGGAGTCGGCCGACCGGCACTTGCAAACTGCTTTTGCTTCGGGCACCGCGTGGCAAGAAAGACTAAATAAAATGGCGTCGGTTGCATCTTTTATACCCCTGTCGCATTGACGTCAGGGAAGAGGCGACATCAACCGACGCCGGACCAAGACTTTGGAACTTGGGCCGACTGCGGGTAGCCTGCCAGCAGGATAACCCAAGTGTAATGACTGCAACACTGAAACATGATGAACATCCATCATTCTACAATTCTAACAACCTACAATGAATTACATTGCATAACCTTTGCTGAGATGTAGTGTAGCTACATGCCTACAATTACATCTCCCTTCCTTAGAATAATCTTTGTGCAACAGAACTGACACTGCCATCCTCTCTTCTTGTGGTTATACTCAGGTTTCTGTTTAAAAAGTATTATAGTTCTTGCCTGAGAAAACATTACCACAAGCCATTTCAGCAACCCAGTGAGTTACCTGTTTGAACCATGTAACAAATCTTTCTGAGGCCTCAAAATTCTTTTTCTACTTCCTTATCACATTTTCACTTGTACAAGCCTTTTTCTATGGCTCTTAAAGCGATGCAGTGACAATGTAAGGAATCCTTGGGCTAGTCAGCTGGAAAGCATTTTTCCCCTGGAATCATAAAGCTTTCTTCCCTCATTATCTATCTACACTGCATCCTACAGTATTGCCTACTTTTCAATAAAAAATGACTGCTTTACCTCAGAGTTAAAAAGGACTACAAAAAAGAAGCCTGCTCACATGACATTACGTATAACCATGAACCATTAAATGAATGTGAGCACAAAGGATAACAAAAGACAAGCTAAGCAGAAATGACATAGAAAGATGCTACAAAATACACCTGTAACTGTAATCAAACATGTTGACCCTATGGATAATTGACCTGAACAGGGCTCCATTTTCAGTCATACAAGTAATCACTAACAGAGGAGCACCCATCACTGCAGTTAATGAATCAAACCATTGCATTGCTGCTCTTCCTGTTTCACTTAGACCTTCGACCTTATCAAGCACAATGCCTTGTTCTAACAATCTTTCTTTTTGCATGACTTGCCTGAAGTAATTAAGCTGATGTTGTCATTTGAGCTTTCATGGGAACACTTAGGTTTTAATCTCCTTGAATACGATTTTTTTCCTTTTTTTGAGTAGTCCAAAGTATATGCAATATTCTTTGCCAGCACTATAATTCAAAGATGTCAATTTTTTTCATATTTTTTTCACTGTCCAACTTTCGCATTTGTACACATTACTGAAAATACCACAGTTTGGATAAGTAAACTGTTATGTCCAAACTTGAAGATCTTATCTAAATCCCTCAAAGTCGCAGTTCCATACCTAGAGTGGAACAAAAGAGGTTGTCCCCATTGCAACCAGTCAGGAGATGCAATTAAGCATAAGTGCAGTATCAGCAATTACTTAAAAACAGTTGACATTGTGGCAGCTTTTCTTTTACTCTGTGTGTGTACATGCACATGTGAGTAACTGTTACAAGGAATCTTAGCTACAATTATGTTAGCTTTGAGGGGTTCTCAACTTCACAAGATCATTATTTTTCTTTTTAATTGCCAATAACAACATCCATTTGTTAACCAGGTAGACCCACTGGACACATAGTTCTTTTTCAGGGGCAACATGGAGGTAATATCTAGTTAATTGACTTGCACAAGGTCACACAGTAAGCAAATGAGGACTGAGGGAATCAAATCTTATACCGCAGGAACTACAGCTCACAGCCTTAACCCTCTGTGCCAATTACCACCTAGGAAGGGCACCAGTCTTAGAACTGTCCAGTGCATCAACTAAGCTATTACAGCTCTGCATAGCCATTCTATCCAAATTTGTTGCAGTATTTATTGAATGATTGCCATTTCATTACTGATTATTACTGATTATTCATCCAAGCAAGCTGACGTTGTCTTAACAGTTCTACTGTTGTCTTCATCAAGAATAATTGTATTAATGCCAACAGTTGTCATGATATTTGTCTTCTTCATATTAAGCTGTAAAATCATTTTGAGACTATGATGTTTACTCCCGATAAACAGGTATTTCAGTCTTCACCTTCAGCCAGTAAAGTGATAGTGTCAGCATACTGAAGGTGGTTGATTAATGTTTTCTCCAATTTTCACACCTCACTTGTTTCTTCATACAATTCCTGTACCTCTGGTGATCTATTCTGTTTATATATTAAAAGGTATGTGGACAGCAAGCCGCTCTATTGTGAAACTTTACCAATTTCAAACCATTCTATTTCTCCTGGTGTTGATGCAGTACTCCTTGCATAGTTTAGTACTGTATTATACTTCAATTCTCAGAGCAGTTACTGTCCTTATACAGCACATTGTTAAACTTCAGGCAGAAGTATCTAATGTGGCATGTTTCTCACACTTCCGCTGCATTTTCAGTAAAAAATTTATGACTCAGACTGGGTATAGCATTCACCAGTTAAGAAAATCTGAAACTGCTCTCCTATACGGTTAACATTAAAATATATAATAAAAAAATGGTATTCAAATAGAAACCTTCAGTTAATGGTAATTTATGTCCCTGACTGCTCTGAATGGCTACAATGATGAGAACAAAAAAAGATGTTTTTTTTAAACCTGGAAAAGTGAAACATTCCTTGGGAAACCGTGAAGCATGTGGTAGAAGACTCCAGTGAGCAAGGCTGCTGAAGAAAAAGCTTTACATAGGATTTCTATGCAAGTAAATATTGATAAAATGTATGGGGAGGTAATGAAGTTCAGACAAACTTTATCCGACTATGTAAGACTTCACATTATGAGTCTGGAAAAGGTTGAAGAGATACGTACCCACCATTCAGATGAGATAACTGCAACTCAGAAAAAATAAAGTGGAATTAAAGGAAATGGAAATGCAGCATGAATAATTCAAATAAAAGATGGAAGATTTGGAGTTTGAGGTGATAACCTTTACTTTACCAATGTCCCTGTAAAGCTGGAAGGCAATGACTGTGCAGCTTTTATGAAACAGCAACCAATCTCCCAGAGGGATAATCTTTATTGAAAGGGCACAGAGAAGATGTATATAACTATGGACATTTGTTTACCGGGAAAGTCTGACTGGACTAGAAAGTGCCCATTTTCAGAGGAGGCCCGGGAAAAAAGCTCCACAATCACATTTCTAAAATCAAGTACAAATATTTTCAATCACAAAATATGTTACATTATAAAACAGCAAATACAAACTTTTAAATCACTAAGTATCTAAGCATCATGTTACACTACAAAACATAAGAGTGGAAAAAAATGTAATGAGAAAAACATAGAACATATGTTTCATAATAGAGTGCAATGAAAAACAATAACACGAGTTGGAGAATATGCATTGAAAAATTCACTAGTCGTATTATTTGTTACATAGATTAGTATGTGGTAAATGAGACCTGAGACAATTCTAAAAAGACATTTAAAGAAATATCAACAATTATATGATTAGAGACAGTGAATTGGAATTAAGTGAGGTCTTAGTGTGAGATAGATGCGTATATTACGGTTATAGAAGGAAGAAGGTTGGATAGTAGGAGATAATAAGAACATTACAGGATAGGGTATCTTCAGGTAGCTTAGGTGAGTAGGGAGGAAAGACGTAGAGGAAAGGTGTAGAGAGATGAATTAAATAAGGTAAGGTAGTAGAGAAAACAAAGTGAGTGGAGTAGGAGGCTGCAGAGGATTGTGAATGTGATCCAAGTTGAAAGGAATGAGTAAAGCATAGTGAGTAAGTTCAGCCAGGAGAGGCACAGGAGCAGGTCCAAGACTTTGTAAAGTATTCTTTTGGGGAGCATTTAAAGGTGGGTAGGTTAGAAATAGTTCTGGTGGTTAGATGTAAGGAGTTCCATTTTTTTGCTACAGAGTACAAGTATAGGCTTTGTTCAGGGGATTTAACGGATTTATTTATGGTGAGAAGTTGTTTGTCTTCCAATCTAAGAGTTATTTTTGGAAAATACATATTGATTAAAGAGGTAAGCGCTGGGCAGGCTAATGGTTTGTGTATGATTTTAATGTTATAAGGTGAATGTAGGAGAGGTGGTGCAGGAGTGCCAGCCAGCTAAGGGTACGTAGAGCTTTGCAGTAATGGGTAAAGGAGGATGAATTTGTGGCAAATTTGGCAATTTGTTGTAGCAGCTTTCAAGTTTGTTTTTTATGGGTGACTGTAAATTGGTTAGAATTGGTGCTCCGTGGAGTAGTGAGAGAAGAAGATGGGTTTTGGCTAGAGTAATTATTGTGTGTGTGCTCAGAAAATTGTTTCTGTATAGCGTATCTAGTTTGTGATGGACTGAATGGAGCAGGTTGGTCCACGGTGGAGTATGTACCAGGAAAACTAAGCTGTAAAACTGCAGCAAAACAGGAGGTAACACAAACCTAAAGACAGTAAGACAAACTGTTAAATTGCTGTTAACATACACCTAAGTTAACTGCAAAAGGCAGTATTGCAGTGATTTTTGATTTAAATAATGCTATAGTAGTTGGAGAACAACTGAGATGAGGGGAGGACCAATCAGTTACTTCAATGGAATGCAGTTACCCCCCCCCCCCCACACACACACACACATGGTTTACCACCAAAAACAAACCACCAGTGAGTGAGGTAGAATGTTTATGGATACAAAGACCAAGTCTTTGAACTCTATAAATACTTCACATGAGTCACTGCATTTCATTTTATGATAATGGGCTTTTATTGCCTTACTAGGGATGTTTTATACTACTAGAGTAAAATATGCTGAATAGGGTTGTCACCTTTTCAAATGGCCAAAGTGGAACATTTTTGGTACAAACATCAGATTTTACAGGCCGACACATACCCACGGTCATTAATAAGGTTAGAACTTAACTTTTTTGCCTAAATAAAAGCTTATTCTTGTAGCATTTAGTTGCTTATTCTGTTTCTTATAACATTTAGGTATTTTAGATACAGAATAACTGTTTTATGCAACTATTACATAAAATATAGGTAATAATTTTGTCCTAAAATCTCAGGACATTTGCCATTTTTTAAATTTTTTGTCAGGACACAACTGCCCATAGAGGGACTGTCCCTTGCAAAGTGGGACAGGTGGTAACCCTAATGCTGAAGTGTTAATTTAGCTCCACCTTCAGCAGTAAAAGGCTTGTGGGTGGGAGTGCCCCTCCAGCAGATTCAACACTAGAATACAGAACACACTGATGTATAAATGAGGGAAAACAATTAAGTTTAGTTTCAGTCTTGGAAATTGCCTTACATAGATTTTAAATGAAGGTATTATTTCATCTGAATTTTTGCAGCTGGAGGTAAAATTCAGCTGTACAAGTTCCTTAGGTAGTGTGAGTATGTTAACTTTTCAGCAGATATATATATATATATATATAAATATATATATATATATATATCACACACACACACACACACACACACACACACACACACACACACACGCGCCCCAGACCAAGACAGCTGAAGCTGCATAATTACTCTTTAAAAGAAAAGATTTTGTCTAGTTTCTGAAGAAGGGGGATATTTAAAGATTCTTCATGTACCAATAAGAGAACAAATAAATTCATCCCTGTTATAAGACTGCAGAGAGAATGTGTTAGGAGTTTAGCTTTTTTTTTTTTTACTCTGCCAACATGAAAATAATTTTCCAGCAAGACCCAAGATGTTCCTTGAAGTGGACCTGGCTCTGCAAGAAGTGGGAAATTAAAAGGAGAAAATAAAGATCTCTGCAGTCAAGAAACAAGACGAAAGGAGGGAAACACAAACCAGAAGGAGAGAGAATATCACTGAAACCATACCCTGTGTTCAAAAAAGACAGACAACAGAAGTCCTTGCATCTTTGAGAATATTAAAGAACTCTGTACTTGCTGACCAAATACCAGAGTATATTTGAAACTGATTCTTCAGAGAGAGCACTTTAATGCTTCACAATTTGTGTGTGGTAATGCAAAATTTTTAGAAGTGTTCTCATTGTTCAGTTATCTTTTCTTCCCTTTCTGTAATTAGTCAGTTCACAGTGTTGAAGTATGGTAAGAAAAGGGTTTTCTAATAAAATATGGTGGTATAATGTTAAAAGGCTGATAATAGTCCCAAAACGTTTAGTTTTACTATGTAGAGCCAGGTAGGTTTTTGTTTTTGCAGCTTTTACTGTTGGCTTGAGGCTCTTTCCATTCCTTGGAATGGTGAAAGACCTGGGGGCATACTTAGTGGAGAATTGGTGGGCATAGTATCTGGATATTTAACCTTATTTTTTGTTGTTTATTATCTATTTATTTTTGTTTACTGGGGTAGCGCACTGATCTCAATGGACCATTTGCAGGCACAGCTTAAATGAATAGGATCATGTATAAAATGAACAAAACATATTTACAGATACAAGGATAAACAAAAATATTCACACATTTACAGATGCAAGAACGTCTGTCTTTTGGGCTTTTCCCTGTTAGGGGTCGCCACAGCGGAACTCTGGAACGCTAACGATTGGTAGTCGATTTTTATGGTGCCGAGTTGCCAGCCTGACGCCCAACCTTTAGCGAAGGCATGCCCATTCACGTATGTCTTTCGGAGGCCACTCGAACACGGGGAGGACATGCAGACTCCACACAGAAGGCACTCCAGCCGAGAATCGAACAGGAGACCTCTTGCTGTGAGGTAACAACGCTACCGCTGTACCAATGTGGATATGCTTACAGAAGCATGAATATGTTACAATATTTAATGTAAATATTTACTGTAAGAAGCAGTTTACAATGTCAAAACATGGATGGAAAAATGCAAGTATGCTTAGCAGAGTTTTATGGATAACATGTAGCCATAGTGACTAACATGGCTTATTGCTGCAGAGATAGCTGGATATCATTAGAAAGAGACATATGAAGGCATTAGAAGAGCCGAAGTGAGAATAGTTGCAGGAAAGGATAGCATGGGGAGAAGAAAGAGAAAAGGTGAGAGGCATGCATGGGTAACAGGAACAGAAAGGAAAAGAAGTGCGAGACTGACATAGCCCAATGATGTCGCTCAACCTGTCAGTCATTTGAGGAAAATCTCCAATTTAGAGTGTCAACTGACTACACAACAGCTGTGACACTGGAGAAAGTTAAAGAAAAATAGGAAAAGTTATGTTTTCTATTTTAAAAAGTGTGAGGAGAAATGAAAATGTGTTTTGACCCCCATCGAGAGTGGGCTGGGGGTAGAAAATGTTAAAACAGATTAGAAATAAAATCATAAAGAAGGGATGTATATATAATGAACAGAATGTGGATTTAGAATATAATAAAAAGAGGAGGGTGACATCCGTAAAACACTAATCTATTATATGGAAAAATAAATGCAGTTGCCTGCTGGAGGAGGAAATCTGAAGAGTTTAGTGATCTAGCAGGGAAAGTGGATTCACTGTAAACAGACTTATTGCTACTGCTCAGTATAGCGGCAGTAATTGGCTAAGCAGAATTTTAGTGATGAAATAATAAAATTGGTAGGGGGGCACATTAGTAGTGCAGATGCTTAATGTTTATAGAAATATGAAGTCAGTTTAAGCAAATTAATGGATTGTATAATTGATTATGTGTTGCTTTTTGTATATGACTGCTTAGACAAATCCATGGAATATGCAATAAATGTTTCTGTGCAGTTTATGAGGCCCTGATGAAAAGAAGTCTAAAAAAAGGAAATTACAATACAGAAAACAAAGTAAATAGAAGGTAGGAAAGCAAATACCCAGTGCCAGCAAAGGAAAGGCAGTCCTGGAACTGTACAGGAAAAGAATAAAAAGAAAAATGAAAGTTCAGAAGGGGGCAAACAGCACAAATAAGTTACTGCTAATAACATGGTATTAAGATTTTAAAACGAACATAAATATTCTTTCCAGCCAGCTAAAAGTTAACAAGATTCCCACAGATGTTAGGAAAACAGTCTGCAGTGGTTAATACTCCAGAGGACACATCTGACCAAGGACGGGCATAAAGAAATAAAGGGATCTGGGGCTGGTTTCTCAACAAAATAGACAGGAGCAAGGGAATGAAGTATTAATTTGTCTAAGAAATAAAGGAAGAAAAAACAGACTCCTTTGGCAGACTTGTCATAAGTGGTTATTGCCAGGGGGGAAAGAATTATACTGGTAGGAGCATACATAGATAGCCCCTTGAAGAGGGCAAAGTGAGTTAAAGAGAATACTTAAGATAATAAGCTATCAGCATTGAATTCTAATCAATTGTGTAGACGGCAATACAGTTATACATAGAAAAGATGCGTCAAAAAGGTCTAGGAGAGTGGTGGTCTCATAAGATGGGACATTTTTAAGATGCTACCCGAAGACTTTTGGACTGCTGGATATGGCAGGCACTCTAAATAGGGGCATAAGATGCAGCTTTAGTTTTTGCAGAGATGCAACATATGGGTAAGATTATATACAGGGTACATATTACAGGAGCATGGTTACCTGGTGAAGTCTGATGAACGACACCCAATATGCCTTACCAATCATGTTCATATATTACTTCAGATCAAAATGCCCTTGCAGGATGACCTGTTAAAGCATTTGCACTTCCCAGTATACTGGCTAAGTAAAGATAGAGATAAAAATGAGGTGGCTGAGAGTGTGAAGAAGGTTCTGGGGAAATTCCACAGCTCTGAATGGGACAAAGTAGCAGACTGGGAACCTTTAAAAACAGAGCTGAAGGAGCTGTTTAAAAAAAGAAGATATTATTGGAATGATAGCAACAGATTATATAAAGTGTTACACAGAAAGAAAGGAAAGCTGACACCAACAGAGAGTAAAACAACTAGAGGGGAGTAAACAGAGGGCTGAGAAACATTTGGAAAAAATTCAATAAAGGAAGAAAAGCTACTCTTAGGCAAACATTCTTTGAAAATGATACTACACAAGACAACTGAGAATTGACATGGGTACTGTGAAAATTAGGTAGGTTATGGCAAACAGGTTGGAAAAGACCCTCTCAATATTTCCAGTGATTTTAGAGATTTTATAAAGGGTTATATGAGGAACAGACGAAGGAAAATGAATAAATTAAAACATGCAGGTTTTGTAGGCTGTGGATTTTCCCATATTGTCAGATCAGGGAGTGAAGTGGCTGACAGCTCCTGTAATTTTAAACAGAATAAAGGAACACATTAATAAATAGGCCATAAAGAAAAAAGGAATAACAGCTAAAGTCTAGAGAATAGGCGTCAAAAAAACGAATGAACATCTAACAAAATATTAAGAGTGCACAAATGCCAAGTATCTAGAAAACAGCAGTGATAACTATGATAGTAAAAGAAGGTAAGGATCCAGCAGACTCAAGATCACATAAATCAATATCAATATTAAATCCAGATAAAGCCTTTATAGGGATTATTGCACAGAGGGTAGCAAAATTGCTTCCAAGAACAATTAGTTTAGATCAACATGGTTTTGTAAAAGGGAAAAAACTAAAAATATAAATAAAGCCATGAAGATTCAAGAGAAGACAGAAAGGAAGGGGAAGTCTTTGCTTCTGGTAAGTTTAGAAGCTGAAAAGGCATGTGACAGAATATACTAGAATTATCTTCAGAAAGTAAAGAATACATTTGGGGTTCTCTGGAAATTAAGTTGGTTCACCATCAATGAAATCCTAAGGTGAAGACTGGATGGCCTTCTCATGGGAATATATTCTCAGTAGGAAGACTAGGCAGGGATGCCCATTTCCTCCAGTATTGTTTGCAGTGTATTTAGAGCCTTTAGCTAAAACAATCAGAGACTGTGATAAAAAGATACAACTCAGACAGCTAAAGGAAAGAAACTATTAGCTTTTTGCAAATGATGTATTATTTGTATGTTATGGATCCAGAAAGGGATTTGGGCCACTTGTTTATCATTTTCAAAAACTTTCAGGACACAGCAGGCTTGAAGATATATAGAAGCAAAACTAAAACAACAGTTGTTAATTATATTCCTATTTTTGATTTGGTACAACAATATCCTTTCTTATAGATAGGGTCATAATAAAATGAAATAATTGGGGCTATGGTTCATGAGAGAAGTACAGAAAACAGCACAAGAGTCATAAGCAGAAACAAAACTAAAAATATGTGAGAAAAAAAGGAGATGAAAGTTGACAAGTTTAGATTTAGATCATAAAATTCTAGAAATAAAGATGTTTAAGGTCCCTTTGAGTCAACATGTGGGACAAAACTATTTGTATCGATCCAAAGGAAAATTACAGGAAAAGCTTGAAAAGGAATTGAAATGATTTATGGGAGATAGAAAAAGTCCCACAGTGAACTGAGAAACTAATTTCACCTGTACAGCAAGGCTGTTTGGGATTGTCAAATCTGCAATGATACGACAAGGAGATAGAGCTATGACTAGTGCTTTTGGTACAATCACAAAAACATAGTGCAAAATGGAAACAGCTGATGTTGAGTCAGGGAGGCTATGTTTAAGAATGTCCAGTGAGTTGGTACTTGAACTCATGTCCAGATTGATAATGAGAGGACTGTGTAAGCATATATGAACAATACAATAAGAATATACACAATGGCAATATAAATGAGGCTCGGGAAGAATGAGATATTCCTAATTGTGCTAAAGCACCCCAAGAAACAAGATGATGAAAGAACCAGGGATGGCTTAGAAAAAGCTAGAGAACCAATGCTTGAAAGCAATTAGGGGTGGAAGGTAGATGTTTCTTGGGAGGAAGCAAAGGAGAAATTTGGTTTCAAGAAGGTGAGTTTATCTGATTTCAGGGATTGGTAACCAAATGGAGATCAACTAAGAGAAAAAGAGGGTTGCTAGTATTAAATCCAGAATTAGATTAGTCAGTGAAGCTAGAATATCTGAACCACAAGAAAGTTAATAAGTACTTTTTAAAAGACACTGGATTACAATTATCAGGATCAAAAAGAAAAATTGAAAAGAGATTGGGATATGAGGCTAAGTAAGAAAAACACAAATGAGCAATGACAGGAGTCATGTCTGGCAATAGCATGGTTTTAGGAAGACCTTTAAGATACGCTGAAAAAGGTGTTTGGCAACTCAATTATTTTAACTCAAAAATATGAGTTTCTTGGGAGGCTTAGACCAGAAACATCCTAAGCATTACAGAATGCTAGTTATGGTTACTGATGCTGGTAGCTAAATAAGTAATAAAAAAAAAATGTGAATCAGACAATGCCCCTCACATGTTACAGCTGTATGAGATCATGAATGATTTCAGCAATAAAGTGTTGAACAAAGCACCAAAAAAAGAAATCTACAGGGGTTAGAAACAAATGACTGATTTGGACACAGCTGATAAATGTAAAGGAAGAGTACATCAAGGAAAGGATGCTAAGAAGTGGAGAAACATAGCTGGCTGGAAAATAATCTATGCCATTAAATTGCAAAGCCAATAAATGAATAAATAATACATAAATATTTAAATAAATAAAGCCAATAATAAGCCTCTGAATTTGATTGCAAAAATTATATTATTCACATATTTCATATGTATGTGTTCTTTTGCATTGTTCTATGGATAATTTGTACAAATGTATGATTCTACGCTTGCTTGTTTTAATTTCTGTAATTGTTTTTATTATGGAGCTTTTCTCCCTGGGCCTCCACTGAAAATGGGCCTTTTGGGCCCAGTGGACCTCCCTGGTTATCAAACTGGAAATAAATAAATAAAGACAGAGGCAGGGAAAATAACTAACTATTCAGAAGTACTTGTGAGGAGGATAAATCTTCCCAACTGTTGTAGTACAGATGCAAAATCTAATGCATATATGACAGCAGAGTAACTTGTGTGATAGTAGAGTAACATACACAAATTAAATCTGTAGTACTGGGTTGAAACCAGATGTATATTTAAGATTTGTGAGAGATTAAGAGCCATTACCAGTCTGTCTGCTGGGGAAAATGTGAAGTGCATCATGAAAGAGGATTGCACATTAGATGTAATTTTGTTTGTTGATAAACATTATTTTTACATATCAATCCATCCATGCACAACCCCTTTCCCAATTTTGCATAGGGGGTCAGGGTCTCACTTCAACCGTGACAATCATATATAGCCAAGGTTCACATCGGGTGACTAGCCCTGCCATTTATATACATACATATATACACACACATATATATATATATATATATATATATATATATATATATATATATATTTGTGTGTACATAAGCACCCCTTCCCTACAAGCCTATTAATTCTACCTGACCCCAGGCAACTGAGGATACTGATAAGGGGATGCATGACCTAACAATCATAGCAGTCATCCAGTGTGGGGGGGGACTAAGAGATTGCTTTTGAGAATTGCTTTGAATGCTCCTGACATCGTATACTGATCAGAAAGCAATATGCAATGCACTCTATACTGGTTTCTGAGTGCTGGTTATTGTTTCTACAAGGCCACAGTTCACAACTAGATGGTTATGCATTCTTTGGATGGGCTTGTACCCCCCCCCCCCCCGAGTCTCAAGCAGAGAGAAGTGCACATTAGAACTTCCCCAAAACTCTACCCTTATCCTTTCCATGGGATAGTTATACTAATATTGGTGGGCGGCCATGGTGGTGGAGTGGTTAGCGTTGCTCTGCCTCACAGTAAGAGGTTCTCCGGTTCTATCCTCGGCTGGGGTGCCTTCTGTGCAGAGTCTGCATGTCTTCCTTGTGGTCGTGTGGGTTTACTCCGGGTGCTCTGGTTTCCTCCCACATCCCAAAGACATGCTGCAGGTGGACTGGACACTCTAAATTGGCCCTAGGCGTGAGTGCGTGCGCCTTCTGTGGAAGGCTGGGCGCCGGGCTGGCAACTAGACACTGTAAAACTCCACTGCCAATCATGAGTGGACAGGTGATCCACTGTGGCGACCCCTAACCAGGAAAAGATAAAAGAAGAAGAAGAAGTTAGTATATCGGCCATGTGCTCACATCATTCCCTGGCCTTCTCATCCAGCATTCAGAGGACTACTCAAACCCCTACAGCATCTTAAGTAGGGTAAGGATTAAAACCACAAAAAAACTTCTATGCCATACAATACTCCAAATGATTTCAAATAAATGACTAATATGTTGGGAACACTTCCCAAGCACACACCCATTTTATAAAATCCATGTGATTTCACTAATGTCTGAAACATATTTAAATAAGCTTTAACTGAGGTCAGTGAAAATTACATCATCTTTTCCAACTTATTGAGCTTGCGTTAGGGAATACTGCAATATATAACTGTTGCAGTAATCAAAATTGGCATAAACTCAGCACAAAAAACTCAATACAGGAAGAAAAATTAAGATGTTGTTAATGTATTTTGGCAGGAGAGCAAGCCCCCCATACTTACACGACTACAGTAACTGCTGAAGCCCACTGAGAGGCAATAATTGTTATTCCTGCTTCTGTAAGGTGCTGTGACTTCAGAGTAGTTACATTTATGTATAGGCACACAAGGTGTGGATGCCCTTATACAAAAACACTTATTTTAAGTACATTTAACTGCCTGCAACACTAAAGTGCACAGATGTTTTTCGACACATGCTAGTACTTACCATGTAGTTCAGCAAAACCATCTTTACCTGCATCATAAAGTGTTATTAAACCCCATACCTGTCACACCAGTCTTACATCAGATATAGAACACTAAATACTGACTGCAACACTCTCTTCACTATGCACAACCCAGAGTGAATACAAAGTAAATTTTTTTTTTTTAGAAAATATCCTTTCAACCCACAGTACTTGTACAACTACCACAATTTGCAATGATAACAGTCAGCTGATATAAATGTAAACTATCTCGAAACATAAACATTAAGATTCACCTTAAGAACCTATTTTGCCTTTTTATTTTTTGCTTGTACTCATTTATAAATATGCCCTTTGAAATATAAACCCCAATAAACTGGCTGACATCCGAGGGTCTTCTAGCTTAATCACAGTAATAGAATCCTGACTGAACAGAACATATCCTTATTCTGTTTATTCTAAGCATCAGGATACATGACAGAACACGGCACATATCAATGAAATGTGAAGATAAATTTCCCACTCCTAGTTTCAATTGCAATGTCTAACACTGGCAAAGTCTATGTGGACCTCCAGTGACCTTCCTTTCTTGAGACAAAACAAGAGTGTGAAACAAAAGTATTTGCCCTCTTGTCCTTTGAGTACTGTTTCTACGGTACCTCAATCTAATATTTCTTTTTGAACACCTGGTACTTTGATATTGAGGAATTCCCTTTTTTGAGGTTCTGTGGCAAACTTTATCTCACAAGACCTAGAGATGGATATCATGGTGGATTCTCCTCTTGTGTTCCAAGCTGTACTCTCCCATAGCAAAAAAACTCTTAAGAGTCTAGAATGAACGTGTTTAATCTCTTGTCCTTGGAGTACTATTTTCATGGTACCGTGTACTAACATTTCTTTTAGAATATGCTTGAACAGATGCTCTTAGCACTACATTTGAGGAACTCCTTTATGAGGTTCTGTCACAAATTGTAGCCTGTGGTCCCCTACAGACTGCAACTTGGATCTATGTATCCAACATTATTGTCTGAAATTGTTGGAGGCATGTTGCTAATATGGCTATTATTGGGGAGAGGCATGGGTAATGGAGTAGAAGTGAGGCTAGAAGTGTATGATGTTTTGTAGGGGAGGGTCTGTAGTAGTCAAAGCTGGTCCTTGAGGCCAGAATAGTCCTGCCTCTGCCTCTGCCTCCCTCAGTCTTTCTGCTGCCACTTTTTTTTTTTTTCTAGAAGGTCCTTTTACCTTTGGGTTACTTTGTTTTGCATTGCCAGCAGCAGAAAAAGCCTTGTTTAGGGGGGAAGCTCCTGTTACTTTTAGAAAGGGGAGAAGGGTACATACATTAAACAAATTCCAAAATCTTTCCCTTGTTTTCCAACTTCTTAAACACAATGTAAGCCTGTGGTCCAAAGAGCAGCTCTATCTAGAAGTACAATGAGCAGCTACACTTTAATATCTTTTGACAGGGAGTGTGTCCTCAGCCCAAGAGTGCATTCTAAGGCCTGAACCTGCAGCAGCAGCAGCACTGGATGTTGTACCAACAGCTTCACCCCCTTATCTGATAGTACAGTGTACCACCTGCAGGGTGGACTATGCTTCCTGTAGCAAAGCAGCCTTCCTGGCCACATCATGCACTTCCCATTAGCTTTGCAACAGCTGTTTGAAGACATATCTCTCGTACTCAAGAACTCATGTCTGGCAGCTGAGGGCCCTAAAAGGCGGGGATGACACCACAGACATTTTCTTACCATATCAATTAGATAACCTTCTCTCCTTGTCACTGAGGAGTGTGTCAGAACTGAGATAGTCTAACTCTGTTGGCAGATTCCAGCAACATCTGTGGATCTCCTACAGGGAATTTACACAAGAATTTATAAGGAGTCTGTAGAAATGGACAAGCCTCTTAGGGGCAAGAGGTTGGGAGTCTGCTCTACGAAATTTTAATAAAATGCACATCCACTAGGGCCTCTTGGACTTGAGGTGCAGCAACATATTTTGGTGGCCCAAGCCTCAGAAGTTTCATGGATCTCTTCTGAAGAACTGAGATATCAGAAGCTTGCCAATGGAAATGCATTCTCATTAAAGAAAAAATACCTGCTAAGGACAGGTCCTGGGGTGTGGGGAATCAGAGACTAGGATTGTCCTCACTGTGTTGTATGGTAAAAATGGACACCTGGGATCTATAACCTACTTCCTTGCTATAATAACCTGAATCAGTGGCACCAGTGCCTCTCACTGATGAGGGCTCCCTTCTTATTTTAGAAGGGTTGACTCTCAACAAAGAGGGCTGACCTGGGTTAGGTTGCTAACTCTGAAGGAACCAGAGAAAGTTATGCCAGTTTAGTCTAATCTAGTGAGGTAAGCAGAAATGGGCTAGGTACCCACAAAAGGGCAGCTCTGCCTTTATGAAGGTCTGTGCTACAGAACTGGACCTTGCTCCTACTGCAGCTGTAGGGAGTCTTAAGAGCTTTCAGGGTGATATTTCTAGGTTCTGACTACCAAGTAACCACCATATGTCTTTTTCCACAACAAGCAAAGGAAAACCACCCTCCTCTTGCTTGACTACCAGGCCATGTTCTGAGGCAGATGACTCCTCATTTCCTCCTGTAAGTCCAAAAGTTGCTTGCTCTGGAAAGATGTGCAAACTGCTGATGATGTGGCAGCCTGCAAATGCACTATGTTCAAGGTCTCAGTCATACTAGTCATTAGGTTCAGGGGCTAGTGAAGTGTCATTGTGGTGTTAATATCTTTTGATCTGGGGATCAACATGGAATTGTTCAATTTCCTGGTATGCTTAATCTTCTCCTTCTACTTATTTTTGCTGGATACCATATGACAACATAACAGACTTTGGAAGAAAGGCCATAAAGCTATTTTATTTAGACAGACCTGAATAGCTTTGGTGAACCAAACAATGAACGTTATAGCTTTGTTCAAGTCAAACTCCATCAAAGCACACTGCCAACACTTTGTTTGCACTAGTCAATGCTTTGTGGCAAAAGGTGCTATCATTATACCTCAGTATAGTACAGACAACCAACTAATTTTGTTTTTACTTCTCATTTACTCTCCAAACTAAAACATTTTGTTTATAACCAACCCTTGGGTAATTAGTTCCTGGAATCATATGATTTCCCAAATACCAATCAGGTGGCTCCTGATTTACTGCAGTTGACTGTGCGAGATGCTGCTTCCATGAACTGAATGCACTCCCTTCCTCAAGATGCAGTGATCTCAGAACTGATTACATGTCAGTAAGAGATATGGAGGTAGGGTCTCCAACCTGCACACAGAGTGTGTGTGTGTGTGTGTGGGGGATGAATCTCACCTTATAAAAATGTAAAAGCTGTAATTTTACAAGTCTACAGAACTGAGCTTTCACACAATTCACCTTGCACTACAACGTTTTACAAATGTGGACCTCACAAGACCAACCCATATGCATTGGTTCCAAACAAGATTACTTCACACGTATTAAAATGAATCTACCTCCAACTCATCCACTACCCACCTCCAACTCATCCACTACCCTAATTTCCTTAAATCTTTACTCAAATTTCCTTTCATGTTGCACTGCTCCTCATGTCAGGAAACATTTAACGCAATTTCCCAAGTTTCAGGAAATAACTATTTTTAACCTCCCTTCCCCTGCCGGATTATGACAGGTGGCTCTTGTACCTGGGCCTAATTAGTTTATTCAATCATCAAAAGCTGGGAATCCTAGAGTGATGGGAGAACCCTATGGCCTATTTGTTCCAGACCAGGAATACCCACTATGGCCTATTTGTTCCAGACCAGGAATACCCAATCAGCTTATATGATCCACGGTGACAGTCAGACGGTAGGACGTGGATCAGTTTGTAGATTCCGCTTGGTGGCCTACCTGTCCTTAAAGGACTATCCCCTCCCCTGTGGGTGGCTTTTCCAGGTTCTGATATAAACTGTTCTCCAAGAGAAAGCAGGTCCCCACATGTTTAATTCTCCTTGGCTTACTTTACGACTTGGACATGGCAGTATGGTCTCACTATTTGAGACCTCCACAAGGTGGATGCTAGCGCTCTTGTAGGGGGTCATTGATGTGGTGAGCCACAGCTGCCTCTCTTCCCCCAGGATGGGCAAGCCTGCCACTCAATCTCACCCCCCCCCCCATCGACTATAGGCACCCAAGCTTCTACTTGAATTTGGGTCAGCTGTAATGTAGTCAGGGTTTTCTTTATCCACCTTGCCATGTAGCCGCTAACAAATTATTATTAAATAGCACAAAACTGAACACTTTGGATCATTACTACATATATTTCTAACAATTTGCCCCCCCCCATGACAAACTATCCTTAATTCATCCTACCAGCCTTTAGGTCTCTACAGACTTTAGCTTAGTAATTTTCTGTCCACCACAGAATCAATACCTTACACTTGGAATCTAAACCAACCATTTTCAGTGGTAGTCCTTATCTAATTACTTTGTAATCAAATTCCAAAACCTACAGGTTTTAGTACACCAGTATTTCAAAATGTTCACTGCTACTATGATCCAAAAGTTATTGCCCCTCATCAATATATTTTGAACCTTCCCTAGATGACACAACAGACTGCCTGGCATATAATTACTAGTAACCAGCTTAGAACCTTTTCTGAATAAAGGAAGGGACACTAAATACATAACTAATAAAGGCACAAGTGAATCATCAGTTGTGTGTTTTTAACTCCTTATTAACTTCAGTTTCTTTGTACTAGATATGTTTCTTAAACTTGCCTAATTCCGCTTCAACCACTTCTTTAAAATGCCTTCATCTACCCATCCAGTTTTGTGGTGCAAAATGATAAAAGCCCTGGTTGTGACTCAGACAACCTCTCAGATTAACTAGTGATGCAGGCACTACAACAGACACAGAGGAAGAATGGAAGTCAGGGTGAAACTGAGCAGTTGATGCCAGATCAACAATTCTTGTGGGGGGGGGTCACTCTGACCCACTAAAGAGTCATGGTCTCCCAGAGACAGAGGAACACAGCATGCAGCATATGAATGTTTTGTGAAGTTGTGCACAGAGAACAGGTGACTGCTTCCAGAATGGCTTTGGATTCAATGTTCTCGAAGATGGCACCAGATGGGGATACTGCTTTGGTGTAGTGTCCTTTTACAGGTGAAGGCAAAGACTTGCCATGGCAGGAATAACAAAAGGATATGGACTCAGATCCAGTTGAAGATGGTCTTAGACCAGGTTGCCCAACATTCCCTTCCTGGAAGGAAAAAAAAGGCTGGTCCATTTTCCTAATGTCTTCTGTCTTATCAAGGTAGATTTGAATTTGTCTGTGTGAGAAAGGTTGTAACTTAGGCAGTCACTGGGGTGGCTATTTTTTTTCTTGCATTTTCAGCCCTAACCCTACTTTGCATGCTCAGCAATACGCACAGGTTTTGATGTGCAAATGGGCATGAGCGAGGGTATGTCATCTTCTAAAGTGAGTAATGTAACCACTCATCATAACCTTGCTCCTCTTGAATTCAGTATTCCTGCAGGGTTTGTTGTCTCCACCAGGGGAATGTACACACTAAGCATGTACTCTTACACTTTCCTCGAGGAGAAGCTAACTGGAAAAAACACATCACTTCTCTCCTCCACCATGTCAAATCCAACAGGGGTCCTGGAGTCACTAATCAATTAGGAGCACCCAGTTTATAGTCAGGGCTTCCCTCTTTGACAACAAAAGACCTGGAGGATATACATTTTCTTACTTTTTTTAGAAACAGGTACACATACACACACACACACACACACACACACACACATATTATAAATACATATACACACATATACATACACACACATCATACATCATATATATATATATATATATATATATATATATATTACACACACACACACACAAATTATACATACACACACACACACACACATATATATATATATATATATATATATATATATAAATACACACACACAAATTATATATAAAATATATACACATACATACACAATATACACACACATGGGTCCTACTGAAAAAGGAAGACTGACCCAAACTTCAACATCAACACTCACAAGATCGACCACAAAAGATTGACTTGCAAATGCTGATATGCTACTACACATGCACTACGCAAAAATCTCATTGCATGCGAAACAAACTTTAGAAAACAAAGTAAAACATTATTTTTTGTGGTGGGGGCAAGCCTACATTGAGATCACACAATCTTGGAGAAAAGGGCATATTTCCCTATCTCGAGAACTGTGTGATGTCTCACACCAGTCAGCCATCTGTGAAGTTGACTAACATGTTGACCAAAAGGGGATTTTGTCCATATGCAGTTCCCCCCACATAGTTTCATCCATATTCAGTTCCCAAACAGAGTTTTGTTTCTGGTCTAAAAAGCTGTAGCTGGGAAACACTCAGCTACCCCTTGAAGAGGTTGTGAATTCCTTTACCACCACCTTTTTAGCTATATTAAACTATCATGCATTCCCCCAGAACCATTAGAGTAAAAACTAATTTTACACCCTGGCTAAGCAAAGAGTGTAGATCCCTACTCAAAGCAAGAGATGAGGCCTGGGAATAATTTCACAAAAACAAAAAACAAACCACAAGACAAACATTTTTAGAACTCAAAAACAAAGCTAAAAACTTGTAAAACTAGATAAAATCAACTACTACCATAACATTTAAAAGAAACACCACAATAACCCTCAAAAATTACTCTGGGCCTCAGTTAATAATATACTTCTACCTTGAAAATCAAGTACCCCCACTCTACCTCAACCACCTCCTCTGACAATATAGCAACCCAATTTGATAAATATTTTACAGATACTATCCAAGCCCTTGCAGATTCTCAGAACATTTTCAACAACTCTGTCCCTCTTGGTCCCCAGCTCCGCAACACCTTATAAAAATTGCCCCAACCAATTTACACTACAACCAGTGTCTGCAGATACCATAAAACAATACTCTGAAAACTTAAACCAACCACCCTCACTGCTGATGACCTCCCAGCTGACTTTCTGAAAATTGCAGCAGATGCAATTGCATATGCAGTAGCCATACTCATAAACTGATCAATATCTGGGGGCTTAGTACCCACCATTTGGAAGGTCTCTCACATTATTCTTTACACAAAGGAGGCGGTTCCACAGAATTTACTAATTATCGTCCAACTATCAACCTATCACCCTTACCTAAAATCCTTGAGAGAGTCATCCATATTCAACTCATGGACTACCTTCTCATACATGAACTATTATAAAACACACAACATGGTTTTCACCCACATTGCAGCACCACCACAGCCCTAATGGCCTTTACAAATAGAGTGAACCTCTTCAGAAACTTTGGACAATATGTATCTGCCACATTTCTAGACTTGTCCAAAGCCTTTGATATGGTAAATCACAATAAACTAATCAACATGCTCTCCTTCCTTAACTTTTGTAGCTCCTCTATCACCTGACTCCAAAGCTACCTATCAGGATGTCAGCAGGCTGTAAAGTGGCAATACCATATTTCTTCTCTTCTGCCAGTGACCCTGGGGTCCCACAAGGCTCCATGCATGGATGTCTACTCTTCTTTCTATTCTGCTGCTGGTTGGAGCTCAGGCAGTTTCTTCACTCATTCTTACTGAAAGCAAGTGTAGAGTTGGACCTAATGCTTTCTTCTTTAAGCATCACTGATGACGTTCTCAAATGACTGGGCTGCAGCATTAGAGAACAGTGCTGTTTGCTTGTTTAATAATGTCCCTATATAGCATTCAGTTTTAGCGGGAACGTCAACATCACAAACTGTGCTTCGACCTGGGCACACAGCAAATTGGGGTATCTAAATTGACTTATACCAAGATTTCTAAATTTCCTGATAACAGGAACAAATGCACACTCTTTCTGGAAGAGCATACAGCTACAATCACAGGCAAAGCACACATGGGCTCCCACTACTGTCTATGTTGATCTCATCTTTCTCGCTCAGTGCAACACATCTTCTTAGTCATTAATGTCCAAAAACCTAATATTAAACTGACAAGGTTTAATGCTGTTTCTGACAAGCCTTGTCATTAATGGTGGGACTGAAATGTAGTGACCCTGATCCTTCTCTTCCCTCTAGCAGCTGCAATAAGCATTAGGTTATTTTGCTTCTTTCATGTCTGTATTTTTGATAATATTACCACTAGGCCCAAGTCTTTCCTCCTTACTTCCATTAAAAGTGTTTCAAGCAAAGGCCAAGTTAAAAAAAATCAGAGTTTACAAACTCCACTGTAAGCAGCATCTTCTCTGCAATGCATATCTTAAATACTAGTTGCAGTACATTATGGGAAAGGATGGGGTGGCGGAGGCAAAAGATGAGAGGAGTGAAGTCTAAGACCTCAGAATCTGAGGCAATGGACATATTCAGTAAATAAAAGTTAGTACACTAACACCATATGAAACAAGCACATTATCAGCAGTCATTTGGAGGAATTTAATCCTGTGCCACTGACCTATCAACCATTTTAAGGCACAGCCAGGGGGAAGTTAAAGGAAACTCCAACCTCTCCTGCATTAAATTTCAACCCCAAGTGCTCTTTTACCATTGTAATACCATTCTGGTATTGTTTAGCGTACAGGATGTACTCTCAACTTACATAATTTTATGTTTCCAAACTATGTTCATCATATTGATCACTGCTGCTGTGGCCTTAGATATGTAGGTTACATCCTGCCAAGGATACAACAAGCTGGCCAGCTTCCAAAGCTTCAGGGGACCTTCTATGCGCACAAATCACTAGTCAGAGCTGAGGTGACTAAAAAGATAGGTTTGGGTGCAAAGTCCTTCACAGCATTCCTGTCACTGAAGTGCCTCCTCTGTGACCTTTCAAGGATTGATGGTCCGCTTGGGTTGTTCCTTTGCTGGGCAGAAAAGTTTTCTTTGGGGAAAAACCATCCACATTAAAAAAATGTTGTTTTAATATGCTTTCCTGTTTAGGAAAGTTTTTTAAACTACAAGTTTATGTTTTAATGTACTACCTTGAGAATTAACTGTACTTTTAAACGGGAGCTCACTTTTTCCCAGTTAGTTTAAAAGTTGTTTAAAATAGCTGAAAAACATTTTTTCTGTGGAGAAATTGTTTACTTTTTGGGGATGTCAAAGTGTTTTAAGTCCTTTTTATTGTGTTAGTCTGTGAAAAGTGACTTGCAAAGACTTGAAAATTTTATAGGCTTATGCTGCACCCCTGGGGAAAAGGGGCACCATTTTCGGTTTGACCACGGAACAAATTACCTGTCCCATGGCTGGTCCTTCTTTTAGCCACAAAAAAAAAAGTTAAGTAAACAGCTTTTGCCAACATAGCAGGCTAGCAATTTGCTTCATTTGCAGGTGGATGACTCTGCTGTGGCCAAAGCTGGTTCCTCAGACCACTTATCTTTTACCCAGATCCCTCTGGTGTTGCATCTACGGCAACTATGGACCAGGAATTAGCTGCATCCTCTGCAGCTGTTGGGGTCAACTAAGTGGACAAGGGAGAGCCACTCTTGTTGGTCCTGGGAAAGGGAACAGAGAAAACTTCCCTTGTTGATCAAAATGTTGTGCTCATTCCTGGGAAGCTGCAGTTGCCATTAATAACATGGTTGGCCTCATTTTCCCTGTCCAAAAACTAAGCAAGTATCTATTCCTCCTGGAGATATTATCTTGTCTGTAGTGCTCAGCGAAGGTATGGACAGATGTCCACGTAGCTGCCTCTAGAATGGAAGCAGTATCCAGACC
The DNA here is from genome assembly GCF_019279795.1 of Protopterus annectens. Lineage (NCBI taxonomy): Eukaryota > Metazoa > Chordata > Ceratodontiformes > Protopteridae > Protopterus > Protopterus annectens. Next base: position 1,530,933,942 of record NC_056739.1, on the reverse strand, counting down.
TTTGAAGAAGGCTACAGATGAAGCCATGGCTCTAGTTGAGTGGACCTTATTTTTTGAATGTATATGTTTTCCATGGCAGGTGTAGCAAAAGGATATAACCCTGGAAATTCAGGCAGAAATTGTCTGTTTTGTCACTGCTTCTCTGGGGTGATAGGAGACAAATAATTGCTCTGACTTCCTAATGGATTTGGTCATGTCAAAGTAAAATCTAAGCCAGTGATGTCGAATCTTTTGGGGTCGGCATGTCAAAAATTCGGAAACTGCATATCTTGGCTCTGCTGGCGTGTCACCCCCCCCCCAACAAAAGAGAAACAATTCTTTACATATTCATTTATTTAAAAAAAATGCAGTCCAATCATGTGTGCTGCTGTGTATTATAAAAGTAAGAGAAAAATCAGTGACTTACAATAGGGAAAATTATATGCATAATGATAAATGGGATTAAAATAGTGTACCAATAAAATTACCCTTCTTTTAATAATAATTTTGAACTGAAAAAAATATGGAACGCATTGCATTTTATTTCATTAACATCAATTAATGACTTTTTTTTTTGTTGCTGAGTTTTAACAAATAGATACAGGGTCACATATTTCTTGTATTTTTGTTCAGTTTCTTTGGTAATTCTGGTGTTGGTGAACCATTGGTGTAGCTAGAGTTTGTGCCCCTGGGGCTGACTGAGTTTGCCACCCCCCTCACAAAATAAAACATAATACACATCATACCACAAACAGAACGAAAAAGAAACTGGTGACAAAACAGTTGGAAACAGGACCCTCTTCACGAAAATGCTGAAAAAAACTTTCGTTTATTTACTTAAAAGTGTGTTCAGTATCATACACTTTTCGACAAGCCAGTACTTGACTTCTTCAGAAGACAAAACAGTGAAACCCTCAAGTGGGCTTGCCTTTATACAACTTCATTAATTAAAACTAATTAAAAAAGGTTAATAAACCTATTAACCTATTTGCATTAGAACATTTTGCGCTGCAGTCAATGAGATACAAGTGTCAAATGCAGCCATTACAAACAAGCTTGCAGAGCATTTGCAGAATCTTTACTGTGCATCCAAGCCACAACAAAGAAACACATAAAAAATACATAAAAAATAAATTGCAATAAAAAATATATGCTTATATAGTATAAAAAGTATATACTTGTGTGATATATAAAGTATAAACACACATATATAAAAGAACTACATCAATCTCCAAATTGGTGTTAGTACCTAATTTTAAAGTATCTAATTTTGAGGTACTATACAGCTAGTGGAAAGCAAACCCAGATGTAATACATAGCCACATTCCTACATACTTTACCCTTTATTATACAATTAATACATGCTGTGCTATAAAAACAAGTATTTGTGTAATGAATGCTGGTCATTGGGTGTATATGAGTGTATATAGGGAGGTCTACCTGTTTGTGCTAGCAAAAAATAGGTCCACAAGACTCACACTACATAACCCCAATATAGTGGTCTCCTAGAACCAAAAGTATATAAATGTAGAGGAATAAATAAGGAAAGAAAGAAAAAGGGACCATAAACCGCCACTAGGAAGAGGGTGGAAAAATATACACCTTGGTGTTACCAGGTGTTTACCTCTTAAAGTAAATAGAGACTAAAACAAGCAAGTTGGAACTAACAATCTACTGTTTAAAGTTACAATAGTTGAAAATATTTAGGGAATGTTTAAAAATCACTACCTCTCTAAGATGTTCTTCATCTCACATTGCTGCAGTCCTAACACTTGGGTAGTCCGCTGTCCCAGTCGGCCCGAATACCAAAGTATAAGGCTGACGTCGGTCAAGGCGCATTTGTCTGACATCAGGACGTCAGGGTACAAATGCGCATGACCGACGTCATATCCTCAGTCTTTTTTGCCGCATGGTCCGATGCAGAAGCAGTATTGCGAGTGCAGGTTGGCGTTCTGAAATTTTCTGAAGTCGGAGTTTCAGACCGAATCAAAGTTGGCTAAGTACCCCGTTGGGGAATATTTTGGTTTTTCTTGCCTCAGTATTTAACCGGATGTCAGAAAAGTGAATAACTGTATTTCTTGTGGGAAACAGATACCTCATAGAGATTACCATACCTTGTGTATACCTTGCTTAGGGCCTGAGCACGACGTTGTTGGCTGTCGCTCTTGTGCTAGATTTAACAAACGCACTATTAAGAGAAGATTAGATTGTGCCAGGTTAGTTTTGGGAAGCGTTGTAATTACAACATGCCGTTGGATGCTCCGGCGCCCGCTCTAAAAAGCGCAAGGACAAAGCAGCGAAGCCTAGGGTGGAAGAACCGTCTGTCCCGGACGCCGGTGCTTGAGAGGGCTCAGTGGAGCCGGTGGTTCTACCAGAAGTTCCTTTGGATTCTCAGGGAGAGACTTTACTGTTACAAGATGTGTCCTCTCAGGAGGTAGGCCAGGCTGAAGGGGCTTCTCAGGTAGCTGTTCTCCCTCCCTTCCTAAGGTGGTTAGGCCCTCCCCTTCTGTTTCCAAGGCTTCTTCTAGAGGCAGGCCAGGGTTAACTTCAGTGGGGGTCTCCCCTAGTTCTTCAGGGTCCCTGCCTAAGAAACATATGCTTAAAATGGCAGAAGATTTGATTACTATGATTAGAGGTTCTATGCCCCCCCCTGATAAGAGGCCTAGGGTGGAACCTGAGCTTGAGAGTTTTGAGCAGTGTTCGGAGGCTTCTGAGTCTTCGGCTGAAGACTTGCAGGAGTATCCTCCTTATTCTGATTCTGATGTAGATGACTCTACACCTTCGGCTTCTCCTCCTGAGGATTTTTCTTTTCAGAGACTCTTCATTCCATGAGGGAGCATTTTAAATGGGAAGGTCAAGATTTCTCTGATTCCAGGAAAAGGCTTAGGGAATTTTTGTTTCTACCCCAGCATAGGCCTTTAGCTATACCTCCTGTTCTGGATGTGGTAGAGGATGTTTTGCAGAGGCTTCCCTGAACCCTGATTCTTTGCCTCCTGCCCCAGTTAAACCGGATAGGTATTATAGGGTGCCTGAAGCTCATAAGTATCTTTTTAAAAGTCCTAGGGCAGACCCAGAAACTGTTTCTCAGGGCCCTAAAGGTGTTAAGGCTTCTGTTGTTAAAAATCCTGTTCCTTCTGATAAAGAGGCAAGGGCTTTGGATAGATGGGGAAAGAAGGTGTATACTTCTTCCACTTTAGCCATGAGGGCTTTGAATTGCCAGTTTCACATGTTGAAATACCAAAATTATCTCCTTTCACAATTGAAGTCTAAGGTAGATGCTCTGGCGGAAGGTATTGAGTGTAAAGAGTTGCAGGATTTAGTTCATGTTTCTGAACAGGTGGGTAAGCATTCCTTGCAATGTGGTTTTGATGCTGTACAGGCCTCTTCGAGGGTGGCAGCCACTGGTTCTGTTCTTCGCAGGCACGCCTGGCTGAGGGATCAGAATTTAGCTGAACATGTAAAGACAAGGATTTTAGATGCTCCTTTACAATCTGATGTGTTATTTGGTGCGCCTGTGGAAGCAGTTTTAAAGAAAATGGAGGACAAGGCTAAGTCTATGCAGACTGTTAAAGATTTTTGCAGGTTCAGCCTCCAAAGTTTAGTAGAAATTGGCCTACTAAGGGGTGGACTTATCCTTCTTATGATTCTCAGTCTAGGGGTAGATCTAGACGTGGTAGGGGCAGAGCTCAAGGTTCTTTTAGGCCTAGAACAGGCAGTTCGCCTGCCCAGTCTTCTGGTGAGGGCAGGGGTCAGTCTTTCGTAAGCAGACCCAATGACTTGCCTTTTCAGCTGCCAGAGCCTTCTCGTCTGGCAGCACCTTTGGGAGGAAGGCTGGCACTTTTCAAAGAAAATTGGAGTGTTATTACCCAAGACAGATGGGTATTGGATATCGTTCACCACGGTTACAGGTTTTATTTCCATACCTTGCCTCCTTTCAAAGGCATGCCAGACATTCCTCCTATACAAAGAAAAGAGGCTCACAAGCAAATTTCTCTGTTACTCCAGATAGGGGCCATTCAGCCGGTTCCTGTGCCAGAAAGGGGCCTAGGATTTTATTCTCGCCTGTTCCTAGTACCAAAAAGGGGAACATGTGGAGACCAATTTTGGATTTGTCTATCCTCAACACTTATCTGGACATTCCCAAGTTCAAAATGTTGACGTTACAACAGCTTTTACCTCTGCTGGGCAAAGATCACTGGATGGTAACTTTAGATCTCAAGGAGGCTTACCTTCATGTGCCTATCAGACTCAGTTGCAGGAAGTATCTGCGTTTCCGAGCTGGAAATTCCCATTATCAGTTCTCTGCATTGCCCTTTGGCTTATCTACTGCGCCCAGAGTATTCACAAAAGTTCTGGCTCCAGTTGTAGCTTTCTTCAGGCTAAAAGGAATACAAATCTATCCTTACTTGGACGACTGTCTGACTCTGGCTCAAGAAAAGGACGAGCTTCTTCAGCATCTGGAATATGTGATAGCAGTGCTAAGATGCCTGGGGTATTCTGTGAACAAAATAAAGTCCAGTCTAGTACCCTCTCAAGACATGTGCTTTCTGGGTGTGAGACTGAATACAGCAGCCCAGATGGCCTTTTAACCCCGGACAAACAAAAGAATCTTTCCCTTTACTTCCATCAACTATCTCTTCAGTCCGGGCTGACTGCAAGGACAGTCCTTCAAGCCTTAGGGTTCATGGCATCTTGTATTCTGGTGCTTCCCAATGCCAAACTGCATATGAGGAAGCTGCAATGGTATCTAAAAATGTATGGACACAGCACTGCCAGGATTTGGACACTGTCATTCCAATAATACCTTGCATTCAAAAGGAATTTTTGTGGTGGGCTCAGGAATGTCACCTAAACAAGGGACTCTCTGTGACCCGGCCAGAGGCGAGTCAGATTCTAACGACAGATGCCTCAGACATAGCTTGGGGAGCTCATCTGAATGGAAAGTGGATACAAGACAAGTGGCCTGCCAGACTACAGCATCTACATATCAACATGAAGGAGATGTTAGCAGTCCAGTTTGCATTAATGGCTTTCAAGGAGTTACTTCTTCCAGGGCAGGTGTTGATTCTAACAGACAACACAACTGTCATGTGGTACATCAACAAGCAAGGGGAACACATTCTTATCCTCTATGCAGGCAAGCAATGATTTTGTGGGAGACTGCGCTCAGCTTGCAGCTAAATCTTCAGGCAAGGTTTCTGCCAGGAGCACAGAACTCCTTAGCAGATGTGTTAAGCAGGCAAATCATGGATCCCCACGAGTGGAAACTGGATCTTCATGTATTTCGGAAATTGACAGTGTCATGGGGAACTCCAGACATAGATCTGTTCGCTTCTCCACTAAACCACCAGCTGCCAAAGTTTTGCACGAAAAGGTTTCATCACACAGCTTGGAAAGTGGATGCTCTTTCGTTCAGTTGGGAAAATCTTCATGTGTATGCCTTTCCACCTCTGCCTCTCCTCCCAAAGGTACTCCTAAAGGTCAGACAAGACAAGCCAAGGATGATTTTGATAGCTCCAGATTGGCCTCGGCAACACTGGTACCCATTACTGAGGAATCTGGTAAGGAAGCCTCCATGGCCTTTACCTTTAATTCCACACCTTTTGTCTCAGAGGGACGGTCATCTACTCAATGTCAAGCTTCACTCTCTTCATCTAACAGCCTGGCATATTCTGTTTTGAACCACAGCAGGTCTCAACTTCCTCAACAAGTTTTGAATGTGATTATGGAAGCCAGAAGACCTAGTACACGTAAAGTGTATGCAGAAAAATGGCAGAGATTTTTATTTTGGAGTGCAGCAAAGGATTTGGATGTTTCTGAGCCTAATTTGAGTGTGGCTCTTCAATATCTTACTGAGTTATTGGACAAAGGTTTGTCTTTCTCTTCCATTAAGATTCATGCTGCAGCAATTTCAGCTCACTATGATTGTGACCCACCATTGTTTTCTCATCCTTTGTTCAAGCAATTTCTTAGAGGGGCAAAGAATATAAGACCCCACGTAGAGCTCCTACTCCTGCTTGGGACCTCAATTTTGTGTTGGAGAAACTTACTCTACAACCTTTTGAGCCTGCGGCTACTGCTGAATTGAAACACTTGTCATGGAAGACTGCTTTTTTGTTGGCCATTACTTCTGCAAGAAGGGTTTCTGAATTGCAGGCCCTTATGGCGGTTGAGCCTTTTTTGATTTTTCATAAGGATAGGGTATCATTACGTACTAATCCTTCATTTATGCCTAAGGTGGTTTCTAGTGTGGCTTTAAACCAGACTATTCATTTGCCTACTTTTTATGCAGATCCCCAAAATAGGGGGGAAAAGATTTTGCACACTTTAGATGTACACAGGCAGTTGCATTATTATTTAAGCAGGACTAGGGATTTTAGGCAGTCTCAGCAGTTGTTTGTTTCTTTTGCTTTGAGTTCTCAGGGCAAGCCTGTGTCAAAACAAACTATATCTAAGTGGATTGGGTTTTGCATTGCATTCTGTTACTCCCATCATGGCAAGGAGATTCCAGCTGGGATTAGGCCTCATTCCACAAGGGCTACTGCCACTTCAACAGCATTTCTAAGGGGTGGCAACTAAGGATATTTTGGAGGCAGCTACTTGGAGTTCAGTGCATACTTTCTCCAAGCATTACCACCTTCCTCTCTATTCTAAATCCAGGGCTGGTTTTGCCACTGCTGTGTTGCAGGGCATTTTGGCAGCTCCTGCTTCATTATAGTTTAGCCATCCTCCCTTACCTCTGCTTTGGGATTCTACCCAAGTGTTAGGACTGCAGCAATGTGAGATGAAGAACATAGTACAGTTTTGTACCTACCATAAATGTAGATGTTCAAGATCCACATTGCTGCAGTCCAATTTACCTCCCTCCTTCCCCTCTGTGTTTAGGGGTGGTTGTGTGGGTGGGGTTCTATTTTGGTAAATTTGTATATATTGTACATATATTAGGTACAGGAGTGTTTGGTGTTTTTTGGTTTTGGCCTTATTTTTTTAGGGTCTTCTGACATCTGGGGCAAGAAAAGACTGAGGATATGACGTCGGTCATGCGCATTTGTACCCTGACGTCCTGATGTCAGACAAATGCGCCTTGACCGACGTCAGCCTTATACTTTGGTATTCGGGCCGACTGGGACAGCGGACTACCCAAGTGTTAGGACTGCAGCAATGTGGATCTTCGAACATCTACATTTATGGTAGGTACAAAACTGTACTTTTTTCAACCTCAATATACACTGGATTGAACACATCTCATTAATGCCAGGTCTCTGGTTCGCATTAACTCTGCATTCCTGTCACTGAAGTGCCTCCTCTGTGACCTTTCAAGGATTGATGGTCCGCTTGGGTTGTTCCTTTGCTGGGCAGAAAAGTTTTCTTTGGGGAAAAACCATCCACATTAAAAAAATGTTGTTTTAATATGCTTTCCTGTTTAGGAAAGATTTTTAAACTACAAGTTTATGTTTTAATGTACTACCTTGAGAATTAACTGTACTTTTAAACGAGAGCTCACTTTTTCCCAGTTAGTTTAAAAGTTGTTTAAAATAGCTGAAAAACATTTTTTCTGTGGAGAAATTGTTTACTTTTTGGGGATGTCAAAGTGTTTTAAGTCCTTTTTACTGTGTTAGTCTCTGAAAAGTGACTTGCAAAGACTTGAAAATTTTATAGGCTTATGCTGCACCCCTGGGGAAAAGGGGGCACCATTTTCGGTTTGACCACGGAACAAATTACCTGTCCCATGGCTGGTCCTTCTTTTAGCCACAAAAAAAAAAAGTTAAGTAAACAGCTTTTGCCAACATAGCAGGCTAGCAATTTGCTTCATTTGCAGGTGGATGACTCTGCTGTGGCCAAAGCTGGTTCCTCAGACCACTTATCTTTTACCCAGATCCCTCTGGTGTAGCATCTACGGCAACTATGGACCAGGAATTAGCTGCATCCTCTGCAGCTGTTGGGGTCAACTAAGTGGACAAGGGAGAGCCACTCTTGTTGGTCCTGGGAAAGGGAACAGAGAAAACTTCCCTTTTTGATCAAAATGTTGTGCTCATTCCTGGGAAGCTGCAGTTGCCATTAATAACATGGTTGGCCTCATTTTCCCTGTCCAAAAACTAAGCAAGTATCTATTCCTCCTGGAGATATTATCTTGTCTGTAGTGCTCAGCGAAGGTATGGACAGATGTCCACGTAGCTGCCTCTAGAATGGAAGCAGTATCCAGACCTTTGAAGAAGGCTAGAGATGAAGCCATGGCTCTAGTTGAGTGGACCTTATTTTTTGAATTTATATGTTTTCCATGGCAGGTGTAGCAAAAGGATATAACCCTGGAAATTCAGGCAGAAATTGTCTGTTTTGTCACTGCTTCTCTGGGGTGATAGGAGACAAATAATTGCTCTGACTTCCTAATGGATTTGGTCATGTCAAAGTAAAATCTAAGCCAGTGATGTCGAATCTTTTGGGGTCGGCATGTCAAAAATTCGGAAACTGCATATCTTGGCTCTGCTGGCGTGTCACCCCCCCCCCAACAAAAGAGAAACAATTCTTTACATATTCATTTATTTAAAAAAAATGCAGTCCAATCATGTGTGCTGCTGTGTATTATAAAAGTAAGAGAAAAATCAGTGACTTACAATAGGGAAAATTATATGCATAATGATAAATGGGATTAAAATAGTGTACCAATAAAATTACCCTTCTTTTAATAATAATTTTGAACTGAACTGAAAAAAATATGGAACACATTGCATTTTATTTCATTAACATCAATTAATGACTTTTTTTTTGTTGCTGAGTTTTAACAGATAGATACAGGGTCACATATTTCTTGTATTTTTGTTCAGTTTCTTTGGTAATTCTGGTGTTGGTGAACCATTGGTGTAGCTAGAGTTTGTGCCCCTGGGGCTGACTGAGTTTGCCACCCCCCTCACAAAATAAAACATAATACACATCGTAGTCATACAAAAAGTGAAAAGAATGGTACTCACTTCCATTATTAAAAGAGATGCCTCACCTTTGATACTGAAGTTGCAATCCACAAACTTTTGTCAAATTATGCATAAGCATTTCCCCGAAACGCTAATGAATTATTTTCCCCAGTAACCCCTTCATTAGGTGTTATTGTGTATGCACAAGCACTAAAAGGAAAATAAATAATTTTGCCCAGTGGTCACTTCAGCAGTCTGACCATTTATGCACAGGCACTTCCCTGATACAAAAATTAATTATTTCCCCAAGCAGCATCTTCATTAGTATGTCCAGGTACACACAAGCACCAAAATGAAAAATTTCCCAAAGAGACCCCTTCAGTAAAATGTCCAGGTACAGTAAGCACAAGCACCAAAATTAAACATCTCCTCAAGCAACCCCTTCAGTAACATTCTTAGTATTTGTACAAGCACCAAAATGAAACATTCACCCAAGTGATCCTTTCAGTAAAATGTTGAAGTATGCACAAGCACCATAAAGAACCATTAGCCCAAGCAACCCCCTCCTTAACTTTCCTAGTATGGTACAAGCACCAAAATGAAACATTCACCCAAATGACCCCATCAATAAAATGTGCATCTTTTTATGCACTCTTATGTTTATTAAAATAAATCAATTACTTAAGTACCTCTCCTTTATATTGGTCTCCTCATCCCAGGCTTCCCACTGCTATTTTCCCGCACTGTTCCACATCTAGGTGTGCGATTGCATGACCATTAAAGGGCTTCCTGCTGACCTACAACTGCTGCATGCATGTGTGCATCATGGTGTGCATCTTTGCCAAACGGAAAGCCACGATGGCACCACCTGAATAATTGCCAGGCCAAAAAAAAAAAATACAACAGCTCCTCAGAGGAACCCCCCCCCCCTCAAACAGCAGCTTAATGAGTGCTACCCGGTCCTTTTGCCCCCACTAGCTATGCCACTGTGATGAACGTTGGTGTGCAACCTTTGACATGCATGTCACAGGTTTGCCTTCACTGATCTAAGCTGTCTGTGTACATCAAGGGAATGCAAGGACACACTCACTGTCATTCTGGGGATGTAGGAAAAAGGTGGGCAGGTGAATACCTTGGTTAAAGGACAGCTCATTGGCCACCTTGGGCATGAAGGAGGGATTGGTCCTCAGGGTCACTCTATCCTTGTGGAAGTAGAGAAAGGGAGGAGTTGCCATGAGGACCTGGAGCTCCGACACTCTTCTAGCTGATGGCAGGGCCACCAGGTGTACAATTTCCCAAGTTCAGCATTTCAGGGATGCTTTTTTATGCTGGTTCAAAGGGAGCAACTGTGAGCTTCTCTAAAACTTAGTTCAGGTTCTTTGAAGGGGGGCCTGAGATGCAGTACTCCCTTGAGGAATAACTTCGCAGGAAGATGGGATGCAAGACGAGGGTCAAGAGGCAGACAAGCTGAAACAGCAGCAAGGTGGACCTTAGCAGAGGAATATGCCAGCCCTGCTTGCAAGAGTTCAAACAGAAAGGATACAGCACTAAGGGAATCTCACCTTGCAGTGGGGTCCAGTTGTCTTTGTGGACACCTCATGGTGAACCTTTTCCATTTAGACAAATAACATCTCCTAGTATTAGGATTCCTGGCCTCCTGCAGGACTGTTAGCATGTCCTCAGAGCAATGGTGTCTGTAAAGGATCAAGATTCTATCACTCACAGAGTTAGGTTCAGAGATTCCAGGTGGGGATGGATGAGGGATCCCTTGTCCTGCGTGAGAAGGTCCACTCTGTGAGGTAACTTGTGATGACTGCTCCTGGCTATATGCAAAAGGAGGGGGAATCAATGCTGTCTTCACCAAAAGGGAGTCACCAACCAGATTTTTGGTTTCCCCACTGGATTTTCAGTAGGACTTTTTGAAGGAGTGGGAAGGGGGGAATCCATAGAGAAACATCCCCTTCCAAGAGATTGAAAAGGCGTCTGTTGCCTTCGTTAGGGGACTGGGTAGTCTGGTGCAAAATAGTGACAGATGTCACTTCAGAGGGGTGGCAAACAGTTCTATTTGTGGTGTACCCCAGTTGTGGACAATGTCCAGGAACACATCCCTGTGAAGCATCCATTTGTGGGATTGTGACATGGACCTGCTCAGAATGTTTGCCCAAGTGTTCTGTGCTGAAGGGATATAAACTGCCTGCAGGGAGACTCCCTGTTGGGCTGCCAGTTTCCAGGCTTTGGGGTGCAAGCCTGCAGAGCAAGTAGGATTTTATTCCCCCGTTTGTTCACATATCATAGAACTGTAGTGTTGTCTGTGAACAATTTCAGGGGTCCTTGTTTTAGGATATGTAGAAAAGCTCTCAAGGCAAATAAGATTGCTCTCATCTCCCTGATGTTGATGTGCTCCCGCCTGAAGGTGTCTGACCAGGTACCCTGCACTCTCAGGCTGCCTAAAGCAGCTCCCCAGCCCAGATCTGAGGCATCTGTGCATATCTCCAAAACTGGGGGAAGGGGTCACAAGGGGAGTCCTGGGTTGAGTGTGATTTGCTCCATCCACCAGAGGATCTCCTTCCTCAGGCAGGGAATGAAGGGAATGTTGAAGTACATGGGGTGTGAATGTTGGGTCCATGCTGACCTCAGACACCACTGCAATTTTCTCATGTGGAGTCTTGCCAATGGCAGCATTGGGATAGATTGGAAGTCATATGACCCAGTAATCTGAGACACTGTCTGTCTGTCTGTCATAGCAGTGGCATGGAGGACAGAGAACAGGTACTGTTTTAGGTTTTCCACCTTTTGGGGTGGAAGGAATGCTCTCATGACATCTGTCCTTATTTTCATCCCAGGAAAAATTAGTCCTGGGAGAGATTCAGGTTGAACTTGGGGAAACTGATGTTGAACCCAGTGCCTGCAGGATTGAGATAACTTTGTGTAGTTGGTGGAGTAGGTATCTGGAACATTCTGCCTGTGATGAGACTTAGGGACACAGATGGACAGTGTTTTCACCTTCGATACCCACATTGCCACAACAGTCAGGAAATCCTTCTATGTGACACACCTCTTCACCAAGGGCTTTTCATCCAGAAAAAAGGAGGTAATTGTCGCACTGTACTCATCCCTCATTAGACCCATTATAGAATACAAGGGCCCTATTTGGTATGTACCTCTCAAGACATCTGCAGCAACTGGAAAGGCCACAGAAATACCTCACTAAAAGAATCACAGGCTTAAAGCAGATGCCCTATTGCTGTCTAAAAAAAACTCCACTTATACTCTGTCGCATATTGTCTACTCAGAGGCAATCTCTGCTTAACATACAAGGCCATGTCAAACCCAAAGCTGTTGGACATGCTACACTTACAGAAATCCGAATCCCTCAGAGCCACACGCTCCAGGGATCTAAACCTTGTTATCACAATGAACAAAACTTGCTGGAGGGATATGTTTCTGACCCAGAGATTCCCCAGGCTCTGAATAGACTGCCCATACATGTCAAGATGCCTCTTTGGCCCTCTTCAAAAGGAACCTTGATGATTGAATGGGAGATAGGAAATTCACCCCAGGGATCATGTCAATCGCCCTGCTAGACAGGGATCCATGGAAGTAAATATTGTGGGAAGAAATAGCCAGGGAATTGTTATGGCTAGGCTTGTATAGGCCCTAGGGCCGATAGCCTAGTACTATCCTATGAACCTATATCAGGTCGTCCACGTATGGAAATATTTGAATCCATTGGACCCTGCAATAAGCAATAACTGGAGCTAGACACTTGGTGAATACCCTTGGAGCTGTAGAGAGTCCCAAACAGCAAGGCAGAGAACTGAAAATGTGAGGAACCTACAGAAAAATGCAAGTATTTCCTGCAGTTGTGTCTTATCAGGATGTGTAGGGAGGCATCCTTTATGTCCAAAGTGGCTAGAAATCCCTGAGGCTTTATCAAGGGAAAGAGGGTCTGCAGAGTAAGCATACGGAAGGTGGGTACTTGTAAGAAAAGGTTGAGGTGGGAGAGATCCAGGATAGGTCTCCATGGTCCATCCTTCCTTGGAACTAGGAAGAGTCTGCAGTAAAAGCCCTTTCCCTGTTCTGCCAGGGGAACAGGTTGTATGGTTCCTTGAGAAAGGAGGGTGTCTATCATTGGCTGAAACAGGGGGAGCTGGTCTTTGGGTGGCTGTGGGATCCCTCTCCAAGAAGGAGAGATGATCCAGATCATGAAATAAACTCTTCTATAATGGAAAGACCCACTTGTCTGCGGTAATGCTTCACCAAACTGGAAGACGGTGAGAGAGCCAGGGGAATGGAGTTTGGAGGTGTGGGCAGCAAAGGCAGGTAGTCACAGACTACCTGTCCTGTCTTGAAACTGGGGTTTCTGGACAGGAGTCTGGATAGGCTTGGAAGGGGTCTGTTGTTTCCTAGTGCTCTTTCTGCTCCTAGAATGGGGGGTTGGAGCAGAATTTTTTCTAATGAACTGGGTTTTGGTGGGGTAGTTCCTATGAAATTTGGGGAGAGGGGAGGCAAAGAAGTGTTTGAGGTCCTGAAGTTCTTTTTCCTTTTGCTGAAGGGTCTTAATAGCTCAGCCACTTTAACCCTAAAAAGTGCAGAATTATCCAGGGGAATGTCCAAGAGTTTGGCCCTAATATCATCAGGTAAGGCTGCAGTCTTAACCATGAGTATCTTCTAAGGATTGAGGCAGTGTCTGCAGATATGGCAGAGGCTTCTGGAGCATCACAGCTGCATCTAATTGAATGTCTTGTGACTTGAGAAGACAATGAGATGAGGCTAGATACTGGAGTCTTGACAGGTGAGTCAGGGAGGTCAGGGAAAGCTTATTGACCCAAGCCAAAAGGGCCAGGGCATACCTGGACATATGTGTTTGGTAATTTACTGCCCTAAAGGCCAAGGTAGCAGAAGTATAAACTTGTTTGCCAATGTGGTCCATTGTCTTACTGCTCTTATCTGTGGGAAGGACAGAGGTAGAGGGAAGCAGTCTGGATGGTTTATCTGCAGAGACTGAGACAGTGCCAGTGTTTGCAACAGGGCATTTAATCAGGAATTTAGCCCCTTCAGGGACTTTACAGAATCTATCAGGCCTTTGTGGGGCAGATGGCTGGGAATCTAGATTCACAGACGCTTCACTGAAACCATCCAAGAAGGCTGGTAAAACTGGAGGAATGGCAGAAGGAGCAGAGGTGTCCATCTGCAAGGGCTCATAGCATCTTTTTGGACGGCTGACATTTCAGAGGACTTGCACTTAAAATATTCTCTCATTTTAGAGATAGTCTCACAAAGGTGAGGTCCTCTCCCGGGGAGTCTGTCTCAGTACAATCCTCCTCTGGGGAAGCATACTCAAGGGGGAAGATATCTGGGACACAGAGGAAAAAGAATCCTCAGAAGAGGAGTCTGAGGAATCTTCAGCTTCAGGTTGGAGAGTGTCATCAACCTGAGGCCTGGGACTAAGGAGAGGTAGGGGAGCCGGTGAAGAACAGGCATAGTAGGCCTTAGGGCCATAAAAGCATTAAATAAGCTCTGGGAAAAGGCCTGCCAGTCCTAGATTCTGTATGCTTCGAAGCGGTGGAAGAGTCTGTTTGGGTGGCCGTAACGAGCCTAGGTTCCCCCTCGTTGTCGGCAGACATCTGCAAGACCTCCACAGATGTGCTTTCTGCCCTAGGTTCTGCGGCCTCCCAAATGGTACCCACTATACCTATTTCGGTAGATTACAAACGTTCCTCCAGGTGAACATAGCCACAGGAGGGCTGGTGGGTGGAGGAGGTGCAGCAGCAGGTTCAGACCTGGAAACTTTGGCCTTCTTCTTAGGTTGCTCTACTGTCTGACTGGACGGCCCTTGTGTGGCTAGCACCAAGCGTTTAAGACACTGGTTTTCTAAGTAAATATTAAAGATGTGCAGACAAATGTGGAGTGTCTTAGGTATGAAGGCTTGACAGATTACTCAAGTTTGATGGTCGTGTGTATGCCCTGAGCAGAAAAAGGCAGAGCTCGTGGGCATCCTTATGGGGATCTGATGTCCGCACCTGCATTTTCCTTTCCAGGATGACATGAACCTAAACAAGCATGCAGTGACCAAACAGAAACAGAAAAAATGGCCCCAACTGGGTACTTATCTTTTAATTTGAAGATTCGATGGCAGGGACGGCAGGAAGAGCTTGCGTCTGACTGGTGGCAGAGAAGTTCTAAGGAAAGGTATGTGCAGAGGTCACTTTTATGGTCCATGCTCCCTTGGGCCAACGTCAGACATCCCGCGTACCTAGCAGTGACTAGATGCTTTTGTATACTGACAGGACGTTTGGGTAGCTAGCAGAAGACAACCCAAGGGTTTGGAATACAGCAACATAAGAACAGAAGGACATCTTTGATTTTCATAATTTTGAATTATCAGACTTGTAATTTAAAGTTTATTCTGACTAACTGCGAAAATATGAAGGATACTTTGCCTGCAGTTTCTTCTTCTGAGGAAAAAATTTACATTAAATTATTCAGTTTCTTCCTTTTTATAGGACACAACTCATTGCTTCCAGTGTTTGATACTTCTTTCAGGGCTATGGCCACTGGCACTGTTTTCACAAGGTTTGCCTGGCTGCATTCTCAAAACCTTCCAGATGATGTGAAAAATTAGATTTTAAATTCTCCTTTGGACTAAGATTTAGTTTTTGGTTCTTCTACTGCACACATTATCAAAAAGTGTGAGGAAAGGGGTAAGCTGACAAAGGAAATCTCTAAGAATTTTCAGCCATCCTTTTCCAAAGTTTTCAAGGGATTCTCTAACTTTTAATCCAATTTCAGCACAAAACAAAATAAACGGTCTCACAAAAATGTGGGAAAACAGACATTTAAGAAAAAAATGGCAGGGGTTTCCAAAAATAATTCAAGAGCCCCCTCAAAAACAAGGCCAGTCTAACTTACCAGAATGACTACTTAAGGGACCTTGTCCCCCCCCCCCCAGCAATCCCTTAAAGTCTGAATCTCCACTTTTTTCTTTGGGAACAGATGGTTTCAGACAAATGGGTTTTGAAAATCATTCATCAAGGTTACAGATGGCAGTGGGTGGAAATCCCTCTTTTCCAAGCAGTAATTTCTCAACCACCAAACCAGACTCTTATTTCTCTCTCTTGTCTCTCAACACATTTAGCCTTGGGGAGTGATACAACCAGTTCCTCCTTCCCAGGTTGAGAAAGGGTTTTATTCAAAGATGTTTTTAGTGCCAAAGGAAGAAAATGATGGGCGACCAAATCTGGATACTTCTTTCCTAAATCGGTTTGTAATAGTGCCAAAATGATGACAATCCGCAACCTGTTACCTCTTCTTCCTCATTTAAGATTCCTTGTAACACTAAATACCTACCAGGTATTTCTTAAGGTTTTTGTGTGCTTAGATCACATTATCTGTTCTCCGCCCTACCCCCTGGACTATCCACTGCACCATGAGTGCTTACAAAGCATCAATCTCCAGTTCAAGCTCATTGCAAGCTACAGTGTATCCACATTTTTCCATATTTAGAAAATTTGCTTATCTTTGCAGAGACTTGTTCAAAGTGTTAAGAATCTCTCCACTTGGGTGAGAGATCACTTACAAAAGTTGGGATACTAGGAGAACATTCAAAAGTCTTTTTTTTGATTCCTTAACACAGGATTGTGTTTCTAGGGTATCAGCTTGACAACTCAGTTCAAACAGTTTTTCTTCTACAGAAAATCAGATTTATATCTAGGTCTATTTCTAAGGTTTTCCACTCAGACTTTGGTCACTATGAGGAAGTACCTCAGGATTTTTTCTCTTGACATCTGTGATTCTCATGATACTCCTGACTAAACTCCACAAGATAAAGATACAATGGTATCTGAAGTCTCTTTGGTCCTAGCACCAACATCCTTTGTCTTTTCCATTCCCTGTGTTGGGTTTTGTCAGAAGAGAAATCTCTTGGTGGAGACAGCAAATGCTCCTCAATCCTGGTCTTCCCTTCTCCCTCTCTGCTCCAAAGCAGTCAGTCACCCCAGGCACCTCTGATAAAAGTGCAAGGTGTGTGGCACACCAAGGAGAGATGTAATCACAAACATAAAAAGATGTTTGCCATGGTCAAGCCACTCAGCTGTCTGAATCATCGTTGATCACCTGGTCATCTTAAATTTGTTAGAGATAATACCACAGTCAAGTGGTACATCAAAAAGTAAGGGGGAACCAGTCCGTATCTCCTTTGCAGACTAGCCATGTTAGCTTGGGATAAAGCTTCACAGCATAATCTCACTCTACAGTTATCCTACATTCGTCAGAGCAAAATTGTTTGGCAGACAAGTTGAGCAGGGCAAGGACAAACCCTCATGAATGGAAACTAGACTGAGGATGTTCCAAGACTTGATCCACCTGTGGGGAGTTTCTCAAGTACACCTATTTGGCTTCTCTCAGAATAATCAGCTGGGAAGATTCACTCCAGGGCTCCATGCAAGAAGGCCTGTAAGACAGATGTCGTTTTCTTTTCTTGGACAGGAATATTCCTGTATGCTTTTCAAATGATATCCAGGGTACTTCTGTAGATTCAGAAGGAATCTCTCAATATCACTACGTTGTCTCACCTATGGCTCATGCAACAATGGTTCTCCCTTATTCTGGAAATGGCCAAGGGCAATTAACCCAAGCTTCCTCACAGAATGCATCTACTCACACAAGATCAACTTCAACTGACTGCAGGATGATGGAGTTTATTTCAGTTTAGGCACCTGTTTACTGAGGAAATGCAGCAAGTACTAATGGAGGCAAGAAAGCCTGTTAATAGAAAATCGTATATTAGCATATGGAAAAGGTTTTCTAGCTGGTGCCAATAACATAACTTGCACCCATTCACACCTAGTGGTTCTCTGGTTTTACAATATTTATATGAGTTGCTATCCTATGGCCTTTCTTACTTTTCCATCAAGGTTCATTTATCAGCAATTTCAGCATGTCTGTCCATGGATTCGCCTCCATCAAGGCTTTCTCATGCCAAAATGTTTTTATAGATTCATAGGTAGGTACTAGGCTATCTGCCCTAGGGCATTTATAAGCCTAGCCAGAGTGTGTCAGCTTTCGCCACCCCATTGATTAATTAACTGATCCTCTGTCAAGCAGAGCCAATGAAGTGATCCCAGGGGTGTATTTTCTGTTACCC
Organism: Protopterus annectens; assembly: GCF_019279795.1. Taxonomy (NCBI): domain Eukaryota; kingdom Metazoa; phylum Chordata; order Ceratodontiformes; family Protopteridae; genus Protopterus; species Protopterus annectens. The sequence goes on along the minus strand of NC_056739.1, from coordinate 1,530,915,912 downwards.
ATCCACTCATCAAGGTTTCTCTTGAAGAGTGTTAGTGATGGGCTCTGCTGATGTAGTTTGGAATTTTGTTCCAAAGCATGGGGAGTCTCTGTGACAGGAATCTATCACTCCAGCATGTTCTATTTATTGTTGTGGCGAGGTTTAGCTCACTAGAACGCGTGGCTTGCAGTGACTTGGATTTCTTTACGTGGAGCATGTCCATCAATTCTGAGTTGGACATGGCATTGTAAGTCAGGCAGAGATCATCTCTGAGTAAGCGCTATGCCACTGAGTACAGCCGGAATTTTTTCAGTCGGGCTGCACAGGACATATGTTTTAGGCCAGTAATCCTCTTGGTGAGGTACTTTTGTGGTCTTTCCAGCTGTTGTAAGTGTCTTGTGAGGTACATCCCAAATGGGGCATTGTATTCTATGATGGGTCTAATGAGTGACGAGTGGAGGGGCACTATAACCTCTTTATTTCTAGATGCGAACCCTTGGTAATTAGATGGGCCACATAGAAGGATTTCCTAACTACTTTGGCAATATGATTGTCAGAGGAGAGATTACTATGTACCTGGGTCCCCAGATCTCTTATTACCTCTTCTGTATTAAGGGGGCTGCCACATATGTGATAATTCATGGGTGTTTTGTTTTTCCCAAACGGGATGACTATGCATTTTTTGGCATTTAGCTTGAGGCCATGACTTTGACACCAGGTGTCTGTCTCAGTAAGGCCCTTTTGGAGGATGTCTGTGTCAGCCGGAGAGTCAATTATGGCGCCCATTTTGCAGTCATTGGCAAACTTGGTTAGCCATAGTCCTCCTGTGTTTGCCTGTACTTCTGAGAAGTATATGCCCAACAACAGGGGTCACAGGACCGAGCCTTGTGGGACACCACTTGTGACTGGTTTAGAGTCGGACCTGGAGCCCACTGTTCTTACCGTGTGAGTTCTGTCTGTAAGCCAGTTGGCAACCCATCTCATGACATAGGGGTTTATGTTCAGGCTGGTGAGTTTTTCTGTAATACCCGAGTGGGGAATGGTGTTGAAAACCTTGGCGAGGTCAAGGTAGGCTGTGTGAACCACCTTTCCCTCGTCTATGGCCTTGAGGACTGTCTCGAAGAAATCAACCAGGTTTAGTAGGCATGATCTGCCCTTAACAAAGCCGAACTGGGTCGGGTCAAGTGTTTGGAGGTTCCCAATGTCTTTGTTAATGAGTTCCATGATGATGCGCTCCACAGTCTTACAGACCAGGCTAGTCAGGCTTATAAGGCGATAGTTACTAGGGTCAGTTGTGGCCCCTCCTTTTTGGAGAGGAATAACCGTTGCTGTGTGCCATTCTATGGGCACGTAGCCTGTGGAGAGGCTGAGGTTGAACAGTGCGTTTAGGTGGGGGGTTAGTTTGTTCTGTAGTTCGTGCAAGACGCAGCCTGGGACACCATCTGGTCCCACTGACGCTGTGTTTTTGGCTTTTGAAAGGGCTGTTTTCACCTGTGCGTCTGTGATTTTTGGGACACTACACTTTTCCAGTATTGTTGTGGGCCCTTCTGGGGGTGAGAGGGGGGTGAAGTTTGCACTGAATCTATCTGCCAGGATGTTGGCAATATCAGTAGGTTTAGTATATTTTGTGCTATTTTGCACTAGTTCAGTGCACATCTGTGAGTTGCCACTTAGATTCTTAACATAGCTACAGAAGCCTTTGTCGTTATCTTTTGAATCCTTGGCTATTTTTCTTTCAAAGTTGGCCTTGGATGATATCATGAGGGACCTTAGTTTCTTACTGATACTGATCAGGGATGTCTTTCCTTCTTGGGATTTGCTTTTTTTCTGAACTAGTTTCCTCCTTCTATTGTACAGCCTGTTTATGGCAGGGGTCCACCAAACTGGTTTCCTTCTCTTAGAGGAGTGAGTCTTGGTTTTGCTAGGGATGGCACGATCCATGCATCCTTGTAGGTGCTCATAGAGTGCATTTGTAAAGGTTTCTGCATCTTGGGCAGCGTCATCCTTTAGCATGGGGGCTGTGAAACTTAACACCTCTGTCTTAAGTAAGGTGAAGTTTGATTTAGAAAAGTTTTTTACTGTGTTTTCCTTAGTTTGGGGGGGTGGTGGTGGTGGGGTGTGGACATCCAGAATTATTAGTTTATGGTCTGATCTAATCAGTGACGGGCTGACCTCCAGTTTTGGAACACCTGTCGCCCATGTTGATGATGAAAAGGTCCAATGTTTTCACCTCTGGTAGGGGAGTTTACCAACTGATCCAGGGTATTTGAGTTGATGAATTTCAGGAAGCGCTGGGCCTGGGAGTTTGTACTCGAGTAGTTTTCCCAGTGAATGGTAGGGCAATTGAAGTCGCCCAATATCAGGGTGTTCGGTAGGACCCTCACATTTTCCAGTGTCTCCAGAAAGGTGGAGTGGTGGTCCTGGGTCATGGAGGATGAGCTGTAGCAGGCCACAATTTATATTGCAGATTTGCCCAATGTTAGTTGCACATGGATAATCACAGAGGTATCATGCTGCACCACTAACCTGGAGGTGTAGGTATCCCTGATGAATATGGATACACCCCCTCCTTTTGTGTTTCGGTCCGTGTTCTGTGGCTGAAATGTGTTGCATGAGTTGTAGCCCGGTAGTGCTGGGGTGCTCTCTGAAGCCTTGAACCAGGTTTCAGTTACTGCACAGATGTCGACTTTCTCCATACTGAGGAGTGCTTTGAGCGCATGCATTTTGAGATTTAAACTCCTGGTGATGAGTAGCACAACCCTCAGTTTTTTGTTAATTGTGCTGTTTATGGAGGTGGGTTTGACTTTTGAGCCTTGCCTAAAAAAGGCACTATGGGGGCAGCAAGAGCCTTGGCCAGTATTCGAAAGCCTAGGGGTGACAGGTGCAACCCGTCTCTTGTGAAGCAACGCGGCTTGTCGAGCATGTTGTCCCAGGCTGACTGGATCCCCTTTGAATGACATCAGCAGCTTAGCCAACTGTTGAAATTGTCATTTCTTCTTTATACTGAGGTATCATTCTTGGTGAGGGCAGGATGCTACTCAGGGTGATACCAGCCTGGTTTACATGATCAGAGAGCTCTTCTCTGTCTCTTTTCATGTAGTCCAGGGAGGTACATCTCAGGTCATTCACACCAACATGAACAATGACAGAGTCATATTTGTACTTGTTCTGGAGTGACCTGAGTGCTTGTGTTATGTGGCGGATTCTGGCTCCCGACAGGCAGCTAACAGTAACCTTCTGCTTGTCCAGCCTAGTGAGTGGGACATCAGTGTGCCTGACTATAGAGTCACCTATTACTAGTGTGTTAGGTATGTTATTTCGCCTTAAGGGCTGTGATTGTGCGGCACACTGATTTTTGTGTTTTATGTGCTGTCTTGTTTGTGACAGGAGGTGCAGGTTGCTTGGGTGTCTGCTTTGGAGGTCTCTGATTCTTTTGCAGGTTTTTATTTAGAGCTTCTGAGTATGATTTTGCATATTTTTTGTCAGTGCTGTTTTAGTAGGTCTGTGTGTGACTGGAGGTGTGGTGCAAGTGTTAACCTTCTCTTTTTAAAAGGGGTTTTGCATAAGAGACCTCCAAGAACATTAGTGGCCCCTCTTTGGAATCTTAATTTTATTTTAGAGAAGTTAACACTTGCTCCATTTGAACTAGCTAATCTGGCTGCATGAGGTTCTTAACATAGAAAGCTTTTACTGATTGCTCTGAGTATCTGAGCTGCAAGATCTAACAGCAAGTCAACGATATCGCATTTTCTACATAGACAGGATTATTTTTTTGAGAACTACTCTGAGTTTACTTTAAGCCAAACTACTCATCTCCCAGTTTTCTTGTCTGAACCTAAAATGAGGGAGAAAAAAATACTTCATACCCTGGATGTCCACAGACTATCCTGACAGAACTAAATCTTTCAGATCATTGGAAAAATTGTTCACTTCTTGTGAAGATAAATAAAGGGACAAGCTGTGTCAAAACAGACTATTTACAAATGGTTGTCTTGGGCTGCGACCCTTTGTTATAGTCACCACAACAAAACTGTCCCGGGCAGGGTCAAGGTCTCCACTCTAACATGGCTGTGGCTTCATATGTGGCTTTTTTTAAAGGGTTGGATTCTAGAAGTATTCCAGAAACAGCAACTTGATTCTCTATACACATGCTTGCAAGGCATTACAAGATTGATGCCATCTCTAGATCTAGATCAGGCTTTGTTAGGACCATGCTCCAGGAGCTCCTGGATATTTAACCCTCTACCTCCAAAATGCAGTAACCTAGGGAAATCTAGCCATATAGCTTTGGCTACTGCAGCAGTGATTAATATGATGAACACAGGGCAGCTGTGTAAATAAAACTTACCATAACAGTAGATGTTCGAATAATCACTGCTGAAGTAGCCACTCCTTCTCTCCAACTTCTTGTTTTTTAGTATGTTGTTTATGTCAGGATGTGGACACTTAATTTAGTTGTTTCTAGCATTGTCCTTACAGGGCTCAATCTCCCTCTTTCTGCTGGCATGAAAGCACTGAAGGCCTTGGTGCTCAAACCAGTCCTTTTAGTCAGCTCATCTTGAGCCAACTAACTGTTTGAGAATGTGGAAGATATCCTGAAGCTTTAGAAGCTGGACAGCTGTTAATTACTTGGCAAAATATAACTCTTATAGCTAAGGCTACAGTAGCAGCGATCAGCTGAACATCTACTGTTATGATAAGTTATTTATATATCTGTAGTTTCCACTCATTTAGCAGAAAGACACATCCCAAAGTTTTTTTTCCCTCTTGCGTCTCCAGCCAAGGAATTTGTCCCTACCTGAATGACATATTACAGATTTCAGCAAGTTGGTAGTTTTTGTTCTTGGATACTGGCCACAATGATACAGCAGGGATGAGTGTGAGGGAATGTATGTCAATTCATCTGGGACAGGACAACAAGAGGCTACCTTAACAAAAGTCTGCAGTTTAGCTACTTTCTTTTGTGGAAATCTTATAACTGATGAGGATCACATCAGTAAGATTCTGTCCGATGCAGACATGAAAGTCAATCAAGGAAACAATAAAGCAGTTCTGTTACAGAAGGTGTGTAAAATGAAAGTGACTCACTCTACCACCAATGTATGACATGATAATACATCACTACTTCCTTCTTTCTAGCACGAGTCATATAAAGGGGATTTGAAATGGATTCTTGGAATGAGAAAGGGGAAAAAGGAAACGGATCATTAATACAGCAATCCCCATGGCACCTACTTGGTTCTTAAAAACATATGACAATTGTATAACAAGTACTTAGGGTGTTTTTGAGGCATTAAAATAGCTCAGAAGAAAAAGATAAAAAAAAAAAAAAAAGTTTTTAGTTCTATTGTAGAGTTTTGTAGCATTGTCGCCTCACAGCAAGAGGCTCTCCCGTTCAATTCTCGGCTGGAGCACCTGTGTGGAATCTGCATCCCCCCCCCCCCATGGTCGAGTGGCATTCGAAAGACATGCGTGACTGGGTGTGCCTTCGTTGAAGGTTGGGCATCGGGCTGGCACATTAGCACCATAAAATTCTACTGCCAATCATTAGCGGACCAGAGTTCCGCTGTGGCGACCCTTAACCGGGAAAAGCCGAAAGAAAAAGAAAAGAGTTCTATTGTAGAGTTTTCCTTTAAGCTCTTAAAAGGAACTTGCTAGTAAACAGCAACAAGTCTATACAGTTTCAGAAGTAATGACAGCTAGACTTCCTGCAAAAAAAAAAAAAAACAGCATCCCTAAGTTCTGCTTCCTCCTAATATGGATAGGCTAAGCCATAAATTACTTTTAGTACTTTTCTGTATAGTCTCAAAAATTCACACTATAACAATGTGTGAAGACTAATAGGACAACAAGGTTAATGACAGCTTAAATACATTAACTGCTGAAGATGAATGGGCTGCATTTCTAACAAGACAGAAACAATCTACTGTTATGATGAGTTATACACACAAATTATTACAGTGTTTCTGTCCTGTCTTTGATGTACTTACTATGTATCTTTTCTGAGAATACCATACTACGAATCCTAAAGTGGGGAGGTGGAGAAAATACCTACCATCACATTCTGGACCACTGTAGCAGCAAAACACCTCAAGATCTAGAATTCCTGAACTTCCAAGATGGCTGCACACTGATCAACAGTATAACTTCAGCTCTTCCAGTGTGAAAACAGAAACTGTACGGATTTTCACAGAATGTCCAGATTTTTGCCTTATATTTTTGGTCCATTTTTCATAAAATTGTGGCTTTCTGGCAAATTAATGGCAAATCATTAAAGACTGAAGTTAGAAAATAATGACAGACATTTGAGTTTTAGACTTCATACCCTTCAGAAAATCCATGCTAATGCAAAACCTGTTATTCTGTCAACTTTCAAAGTCTGTAAGAGCAATATTTCAAAATTGTCCCTATTTGTACCACTTTTTTATGGCTTTGTCCAGATTTTTTACTTTAAGAGGTTGAGCAGTATGAGTGCCATTGAAAATGTTTTTTTTAGTAAAATTCAGTTACTGGTTAGTAAACACACTGCCTGGATGCCAGTAAAGAATACATTTTGAAAATCTGAAAGAAAATCAACCAGAAAAGGTGAAGAGACACTGTTTGGGAAGGATTCTGTAGTTGTTCACCAAAAAGCAGTTCAATGCTTCTGCAATGATTAAAGAGATGTCTTTCAGTAACTTACAGCAGAAAATAAATCAAATGTACTCAGAGGTGATTAAATTAAATGCAATACTGAAGGAATATATCAATTCAAACAACAGGCTGAAAAAAAATTAAAAGCTTTAACTAGCCATTCAGATGAACTGATAAAACTGCAAAAATCAGAGGCTGACATGAAGAAAACCGGGCCAAATATGAGGTTTTTCAAAAATAAATGTTTAAAAAAATAGAGTTAGAAGACAGAGTGCGCAGAGAAAACCTGAGATTTTCTGCTGTACTTGATAAAATGGAAGGAATACATTGTATTAATTTTATGAAAGCACAAATAAGCAACTGGATTGGTGTTCCACAGCAGAACTTGTTAACTGAAAGGGCACATCGAGTGTAGCTCCAAAGCTGGCCATGAGAAAGCACACAATACCTACATTAGTAAAGATGCAATCAAACCAGCAGAAAGAGTTGATCCTGACAAAACTGTGGATGAAGAGCAAAGTATCAAAAATTGGAGACAGCAGAGTATTTGTAGAAATAGATTATTCACTGTACACCAAACGGGTGAGAAGCAAATTCCAGTGGCGGCTGGTGACTTCAAATCACAGGGGGGCTGCAGGAGACAGCTGAATGGGTGGGGTCAAGGGGAAGGGGTGTGGTCAACCAGAAAGGGGAGGAGCTATGCACAAAACCACAAAAAAATAACTTTAATTAAATACGCTGCCCTGGGTGGCAAACCACCATCATTATGAAAGTCCAATCAAGACAAAAATAAGTGTAGAAGAATAAAAATATTTCAATGCATTGGCTGCATGACAGCTTACTTAATATCTAGATGGAAACAAAAGGTTGTGAGGCATGAAAAAATAAATTACTTTTTAAATACATTACTGGAATGCCAGTCAAAATCAAGTACAAGAAAAACCAGAAGCACTCAACTCAGACCACTTCTCCTTGCACTGCAGTTCTAATATATAATATATTCAGCTTTATTAAAGTACCAAGTAACATGCTGAAAGTAGAAATCTATGTGATGCCCCCACTTGTAAAAATGTTTCTTATCCAAAAAAGACCTGCTGCCTGACAACTTGTTTCATGGGGAAAACATGATAAAAGTAAAAAATGAAAAGCAAACAAGAAACAAGCTCAAGATACATTGCTTATAGGATTACTGTACAGGTTATGGACCACACATGATTGGCATTCTGTTTAGTTTACGGGTAAAGTCTGTAGAGATGACTGGAAGTCTCCAACAAGTGTAATGAGCTTTTTAAAATAATGGAATCCTGTCCTTTAATACCCAAGGCTTATACATTATCTAGTCAAGTATTCTCTGCATGGCAACAACAGAAAGGCTTTCAATGTTGGCAATTCTTTAACAGTATGCTTATTAAAGCTTACTTGCATCTTACGATCTCAGACAAGCTTACCTTATGGTCATTAAAGCATTGCTACTTAAACACAGAGCAACAGGCACTTTGAGTAATAAGCATAAATCAACAGTACAAAAATATGACAGAAACCAGACCATTCTGCAAAATCAAGGACAGATGAAAAGCCACTGTAGTACTTATGCAGTGTGTCCTCCCCATCCAAGGTAGATACAACTACTCCTTGCCTTGCTTGGACACATCCAGAGTCACTACAAGGGGGAGTGGGGTGCAACAAGCATGTCACAATTTGAAATCTCTCTGGCTGACTGTGATGGCCCTGACACATTTGTCATACCTCTCAACCTCAAGAGCAAGAAATCTGGACAAAGCCATACACAGAAGTGGGACAAAGGCCCAAAAATAAGGACAATTTTTAAATATTGCTCTAATAAACTTAGAAAGATAATAGAATAGGTCATGCATTAGTATGAATTTTCTGAAGGGTATAAAATCTGAAACTCAAATGTCTGTCATTTTCTAACTTCAGTCTTTAGTGATTTGTCACTAATTTGCCAAAAAAACACAATTTTATGAAAAATGGACCAAAAATGTGATGCAAAAATATAAAATAGACACACAATACAGCTGCTGCCTGTCAAAGAAGGGACACTTTAATATTAGTACTGCTACCTTGAGCAGCTGACAAAATAAAAGAATCTACATGCATTTCAAGTAATCTATAACTTTGATTATTACAGTTATTTCTTAATTGTAAACCCTCCACGTTTTCTTCCAAAATTGCTATTTTGCAGAGGGATTATTAGGGGGAAGAGCAACATTTTGAGCCAAAAATTGGGGACAGTTGAGAGGTTGGCTATGCCTAATTCTATAAAGCAATTTATTTGCATGTACCTCTCAACCTGTTAATGCAGTAAATCTGAACAAGGCCAAATATATTGGGGGCACATATAAACAGTACTAAAATTGCTCTTGTATAAATTGAGACAGTTGATAGAACAGCTCTTACTTTAACATGCATTTTTCTGAAGGTTATGAAGTCTGAAACTTATTATTTAGTGACTTAATTCCTAAATGATTTGCCAAAAACTACAAATTTTATGAAGAACAAACCAAAAATAAGAAGCAAAAATCTATTCATTCTTTGAAAATCTGGACAGTTGGGAGGTATAGTTCAGCTGGGCCTGTCTGAGTTTGCTGCCCTTCCCCCCTGACAAAATAATGGTTGAATGGAGCCTCTGCAGCCATTCCAACGAACCATTACTTGGCTATTTCACTCCATTTACCATAAACACTAATGTGCATACTGCTTTACTTCTATGATGAGTTGGACTTCATTTGAAAGTTTTATTTTGTATTTTACAGCACCATCACTAAGTCATCTGTTAAACAAAGCAATGCAGTCTCACAATGAAAACGTAGCATTAAAACTTCTCTGCCCTTGAAACTCACATTCATTGAAACAGCATTGAAACCCACATTCAAAGAAAATACATTTTGCCAGTGGCAGATAAAGATTAATTTTGGGCTGTTTTCAAATCATAGGCCCCTTGCATATGAAACATACATGTGCTCTTTGATACACCTTCCTCATTGTACTAAAATTATATTCCTTGTACAATACAGTACACTTGTTAGAGGGCGTTTTAAATTTGTTTTGAACATTTTTCCAGTAAGCAATGAAACAAACCATATGCACCCATAATGGCAAAACTGCCCAGTTGAGAGCATTTATCATAAAAAAGTCTACTCAGACTTCCACAGTCCACCATTATTAGTAAATATACACAATTCTACAGTCCACCATTATTAGTAAATATGCACAATTCCACAGTCCACCATTATTAGTAAATATGCACAATTCTACAGTCCACCATTATCAGTAAATATGCACAATTCTACAGTCCACCTTTATCAGTAAATATGCACAATTCTACAGTCCACCATTATCAGTAAATATGCACAATTCTACAGTCCACCTTTATCAGTAAATATGCACAATTCTACAGTCCATTATCAGTAAATATGCACAATCTCTGAAGTAAGTCATCTAAACAATTCCACATTAAAGAAATCTGTAACTAATGAAGCGGTTGCTGCTAGCAATCACCTTTATATTTCATGGTTTCATCGAAAAATAAAGTGTCTGTTCCCCTCAGGAATAAATTGCCTATATTATATTAAAAAATGATAAGCTAGTAATAATATTGCAAGAGGAAATGGATGGCAAACTGATAACAGACTCATAGTTAGTATCTTCACCAAGGAGAACATTCTCAGTACGGCAGCATCCACCCCTTGTGGGAGTAGAACCCACAGCCTTCTGCATCAAAAGCAAGTACACAACCTGTTGTGCTATAGTATTAACTAGACAAAGCACTAAACTTCTATTCCCCTGCAGCTCTCAGCTCCTTGTAAAATCGACTCAATACTCAACTGCATCTCAACTTCGCAGCTCAAGAAAACTGGAAAAAGCCAAAATGTATTGGGGGGGGTCAAAAAACAGGGACACATTAAACATTGCTTGTATAATCTTGGAAAGTTGCTAGAATAAAATGTTGTGTTGCCACCATACATTTTACTGCCAAGGTCCCTGAGCAAAAAACAGTCAGAGTAACATACCACTACGCCACATCAGCTGCTTTGTAAAAGAGAGGAAGACTGAAACTTAAATGGCTATCATTTAGTGAATTCAGTTCTCACCATAGCTGTCAACCTCTTAGTACAAAACACCTGGACAAACCCAGTAATGAGGGAATACAGCCCTCAAACATATTCAGTGAATTCAGTTCTTGCCATAGCTGTCAACCTTAGCACAAAAACCTGGACGAAGCCAATAATGGGGGAATACAGTCCCAAAAATAGGGACAAATTTAAAATATTCATCTTATAAACTTAGAAAATTGCTAGAAAAAAGGTTGTGCTACTATGTATTCTGAAGAACATGAAGTTTGAAATTCAAATGCCGGTCAATTTTACTGCTGACAGAACAAAAACAATTTTCAGCAGAGACCCAGGGATTAATACTGCAGACACGTCTTTGTAAAATGACAGGGCACCAGAGCAAATCCACACAAACACAGGGAGGAGATGCAGACTCCACACAGAAGGCACCCCAACCAAGAATCAAACCAGAAAACCTATAGCTGTGAGGCAACAATACTACCACTGCACCATCAAATATGCAAGGAATTAAACATTCAGAAACCTGAAGTCTGAAATTCAAATGCCTGTCAATTTTACTGCTGACAGAACAAAAACAATTTTCAGCAGAGACGCAGGGATTAATACTGCAGACACGTCTTTGTAAAATGGCAGGGCACCAGAGCAAATCCACACAAACACTGGGAGGAGATGCAGACTCCACACAGAAGCCACCACAACCAAGAATCAAACTAGAAAACCTATAGCTGTGAGGCAACAATACTACCACTGCACCATCAAATATGCAAGGAATTAAACATTCAGAAACCCTTAAGTCTGAAATTCAAATGCCTGTCAATTTTATTTAACATTTTTTAATCAGGACAGTCTGACTTGGAACAAAAAAACAATTTTCAGCAGAGGCCCAGGAAGAAATAATGCAGACATGTCTTTGTAACATGGGAGGACACAAAAGCAAACCCACACAAACACAGGGAGAAGATACAGACCCCACAAAAAAGGAACCCCAGCCAAGAATCAAACCCGAGAACCTGCAGCTGTGAGGCAACAATGCTACCAGTGCACCATCAAATAAAAACAAACCCATACAAACACAAGGAGAATATAACAGACCCCACAAAGAAGGAACCCCAGCCAAGAATCAAACCTGAGAACCTGCAGCTGTGAGGCAACAATGCTACCAGTGCAACATCAAATAAAAGCAAACCCACACAAACACAGGGAGAATATAACAGACCCCACAAAGAAGGAACCCCAGCCAAGAATCAAACCTGAGAACCTGCAGCTGTGAGGCAACAATGCTACTACTATACCATCAAATATCAAGCATTGCAACATTTACAAACCACAGATATTATGAGGAACAGATCAGATCGAATATGAGGCAAAAATCTGCAATTTTTTTACAAATGGTGGTGGGTAGGGAACTCAAGTCTTTAACACCTGCATACAGGGTTCAAGCCTGAGGTATTCCCTACCACACCACCATGAGCACCTGGGGCATTTTCACACACACACACACACACACACACACACACCATAAAGTCAATCCAGTATAAACATTGTAAAATAAAAGTAAAAAGCACCATACACTTACCTGTCTGTTCTCCATAATATATCCAGCTAACGTACATCCTGCCCGCGCAATACTCCAAAGACCCACGAGATCCCAAGCAAAGCACCTTCCCGACGACGAGACTGTCCTGACTGCTGCTGTTGCAGTCCAGACCCGACACATAATCCCAGCGAGTCTGTGCACTTTAAAAGTGCACAGACGTCTCCTTGTGTCCCCCTATGGGGACTGCCGGACTGCCTGGAGCATGCGCATAGACCGACAGTAGTCGGGACTACTGCGCATGCGCGAAGTCCGCGAAATTTAAAAAAATTTTTTTTTCTATTTTTTATTTTGAGGGGGCTGCAGTCCAGCAGCCCGATGCCACGAGCCGCCCCTGGCAAATTCATCCCAGCAATCAGGGAATGTTGAGAGACGGGTATGAGTTTAAAGACTCCTGGACACAGCAGCTTGAAAGTGTTTTTTCCTGGAGGATCAAAGTGAAAAAAATTAATACTGAAATTGTGGGAAGTGAGTATGATGCAACAACCTCTCTAGCAGCCTTTACACTTTAATGCAGTTAACAGAACAGTCTACAGTTTAGTTTTATTGAAAGACAGCACATGCACTTTTTACTTAGGGTTAAAAGTTAATGTTTTCTGAAAGCATACAAATATAACCATCATGAAAACCATGTGCCTCCTGTAACATAGCTATTTGCACTCTACATTTTTTTAAAGAAACATCTTTATTACATTATCATTTATGATATAAGCCATGTTAAATTTAAATAAGTGATGATAAACAATAGTGACACAATCTCAGTTGCGAACATTATACGTTCCAAACCATGCAACACAACTATAGCTGCAAGTATTATATGTCACTTTTAACCTATCCATTCATTATTAGTCAACCATTACAAAGCTCATTCAAATCCTGCCTTCTTTTAAACCTTGTTCCTCCTCTGCATGTACTGGTCCCATGGTTCCCATTTTTCCCTATGTGATTTGTTCGTACTCTTTTAGTTGTTTTAATACTGTTACTATCTTCACTACTCCTAGTAAAGTTGGTTTAGACTTTGGATTTCCATTTTCTAGTCATTACGTTTTTGGCAGCTATTATAATTAGACTCCACCTAGGAAATTCCGAGTTTGTATCATAGTTCAAAAAAAATAATTTCCCTAGTCACTCCAACTTGCTCACCCAGCATCTCCGATTTAGCAGTCTGTAGGGACTCTTTAAAGTCTATCAACTCATTACACTCAGAAAATATGTTCCCAGTTACCTCTATCTGCCCCATCACACCTGCACTCACTATTCTTTCTTTTTTTGTGTATTTATCTGCGAGACCACTGACATTTAAAGACATTACAGAAAGCATCATTGTCTTAAAAAGTTATTATTCCCACCTTTCATGTACAACACCTTTTTTTTGTTAAATGTCTAGTTCCAGCTTTTATGTTACATACTTTTATATAGTTATTTCTCGTCAAGTCCATTTGAGCCTAAGTCACATCCTACAAAATATTTTTTATTGAAAGCCCTAAAAAAAACAAAAAAAAAAAAACAATCAAACCTCCATTACCACCCTAAAACCTATTAATTTAATACTAATACAAAACTATGTACATCTTCAAATACTGAAGTTGTACCCTCCTAGCAGAAACAAATGCCCTAAACTGACAGCCACACTAACTTGAGTTAACCTAAAAGAAAGGTCATCCCTGCTAAAATACACGGTGCAGCCTGTGCTGCTACTAAGTTTTAAGTGGTTTTGTCTTCTCATTATAACTCTCCCAGTTGGGAAAACCCATTATTCTCCTATTCAGTTTCTCTTTTTTTTTTTCCCCTGCCAATCAATCTCTACCAGGCTGTAACCAATTTCTCTCTATCAGACTGTCTCCATGGAGACATGAGAACCAGCCAGCCAAGTTCCCATTATCAGACTGTCTCCATGGAGACATGAGAACCAGCCAGCCAAGTTCCCATTATCAGACCGTCTCCAAGAGAAACGAGAACCAGACAGTCAATTTCTCTTTATTAGATTGTTTCCATGAAAACATGAGGGCCAGATACAGAACTGCTACTTAGCATATATTAATTTGCTGGATAAAAGCCGTATACTAATACTATTCAATATTCTTTTTCATGCACTTGCTTCCTCTTAAAATGTGTTAATAAATCAGTCTTAAGGTCCTTAATCCAGTCATTCCCCTATGCATGAATGAGAAAAATCATTCTCATGTTTCTTTTGTCATGCTCTTTTAACCAGGCTTTTTTTTTATCCCTCCTGAGATTACCCCTCCTGGATATAATATCCTGAGATGTGACCATAAAACCAAAATTGGTGGAGGCATAGCCATTTTGTACAAATCTAAACTCCAAGTTTCACCCTTCAATGTCCTCCTACCATCAGATACCAATTCAGAAACCCTTACTGCCAAACTTCAAATCAACAACTCCAAATCTATCTATCTAATTTGCACATATCTTCCCCCTGGAAATAATATCAATACTCTTGAAAACTTACTTAGTTACCTCTCTAGCCACCTGCCTCAGGAGACAGTACAGTTGTGTACCTACCATAAATGTAGATGCTCGAGTGTATTCACTGTTGCAGTCATTATACTAGGGTTATCCTGCTGGCAGGCTACCCACAGTCAGCCTGAATTCCAAAGTCTTGGTCCGGCGTTGGTTGCTGTCACCTCTTCCCTGACGTCAGTGCGCCAATGGTATAAAAGATGCAGCCAATGCCATTTTCTTCAGTTTTTCTTGCCGCAGATGTCAGATGTCCCCAAAAGGGTAGGCTAAAATAATGCCAATAAGTATGCATGCACTAAAGTAAACATTTCCTTCATCTACAAGCAAATACACCACATAGGTTGTATAGAATAGAGAAGTACAGATAAGTCCCAGCAAAGAAAAGGGGATGGTGGGTAGGTAACCTGGACTGCAACAGTGAATACACTCGAACATCTACATTTATGGTAGGTACACAACTGTACTATGTTCATCACGTTTCACTGTTGCAGTCATTACACTTAAATTGAATCCCAAAGCTGAGGTTGGGTGGCTGGATCTAAATAGGGTTAGCAGAGGCTATAAGGCCATGCAGAACTGCAGTGGCAAAGCCTGCTCTGGATTTAGAGTAGAGAGGTAAGTGGTAGTGCCTTGCAAAAGTGTGCACTGAATTCCAAGTTGCAACCTCTAAAATGTCTTTGGTTGGTACTCCTCTGAGGAAGGCTGTTGACGTGGCTGCTGCTCTGGTTGAATGTGGCCTAATGCCCTTAGGCACTGATTTGCCATGTTGTGAATAGCAGAAACGAATGCAGTGGCCTATCCATTTTGAAATAGTCTGCTTTGAGATAGCCTTTCCTTGTGATCCTGCAGCATATGCCATTAAGAGTTGCTCAGTCTTTCTGAAAGCTTTAGTTCTGTCCAAGTAGAAGCGTAGCTGTCTGTGTATGTCCAAAGAATGCAGGAGTCTCCCACCCTTATTCTGTGGGTTTGGATAAAAAGTAGGCAAATGAATGGTTTGGTTAAGGGCCACGCTGGACACTACCTTAGGCATAAATGTTGGGTTTGTCCTCTGAGAAACCCTGTCTGGATGGAAAATGATAAAATGTTCCACAGCCATGAGTGCCTGTAACTGAGACTCGTCTTGCAGAGGTTATTGCTAGGAGCAGAGCTGTTTTCCATGATAAGAACTTTATCTCAGCTGTATTGGCTGGCTCAAAAGGAGGCAGTGTGAGTTTTTCCAGGACATAATTGAGGTCCCATGCAGGTATTGGTGCTCTCCTTGGAGGTCTTACGTTTCTGGCCCCTCTGAGGTACTGCCTTAGCAATGGATGAGAAAAAAATAGGTGGTTCCATATTGTAATGAGCTGAAATGGCAGAGGCATGGATTTTAATTGATGAAAAGGATAGGCCTTTGTCCAGCATCTCAGTTAGGTATTGTAAAATCTGAGGAATGTTTGGTACAAACGTGTCGATTCCTTGTGCCTGGTTCCAAGCACAGAATCTCTTCCATTTTTCTGCATAAGATTTTCTGGTACTGGGCCTCCTGGCCTCCAAAATAACATCCATCACTGCTTTAGAGAGAGGTGTGTTATGAATGGCTACATTATCTGCCATGCTGCCAGATTTAGGGTCCTGAGTTGGCTGTGCAGGATCTGATTGTTTCGTTGGGTCAGTAAGTGACGAATTAGAGGTAATGTCCAGGCTGGGCCTTGAGAAAAGCTCTTTAGGATTGGGTACCAGTGCTGGCGGGGCCAGTCTGGGGCAATCAGAATCATTTTTGGCTTCTCTTGTCTGACCTTTAGGAGTAACTTGGGGAGGAAAGGCATATACTGTTAGGGTTTTCCAGCTGAATGATAGAGCATCCACTTTCCATGCTTGCTTGTGATAAGTCCTTGTGCAGAATCTCTGTAGTTGGCAGTTGTGAGGGGAGACAAATAGATCTATGTCTGGGCATCCCCATTTCTTTGTTATCATGCTGAAGACTTGAGGATCCAGTTTCCACTCGTGGGGATCCGTGAGGTTTCTGCTTAGTTCTTCTGCCAGAGTATTTATCCTTCCTGGCAGGAATTGTGCTTGCAGGTGTACTTGGTAAGTCAATGCTGTGTCCCACAAAGTCATGGCTAATCTGCAGAGGGGATAGGAATGTGTGCCTCCCTGCTTGTTTATGTACCACATGACTGTAGTATTGTCCGTCTTTATCAGCAGTTGTCCTGGATGAAGTAGATCCTTGAAGGCTGTCAGGGCATTTTGAACAGCTAGCATCTCTTTTTGATTGATATGAAGATGCATTTGGCTTGTGGACCATGTGCCCTGAATACATTTTCCTGCCATGTGTGCCCCTCAGGCATAGTTTGATGCATCTGTTGTTAGTGTCTGCCTGGCTGTGGGCAAAGTGAATGGCTGCCCCTGTTGTGGTGATAGGCCTGGGCCCACCATCGAAACTCCTGTTGCAGGCAGGGAATGAGGGTAATTAATGTTTCCAGGCTGTGGCAATGTTGAGTCCAAACACTTTTTAGATACCATTGTAGTTTCCTCATATGCAGTCTTGCATACGGAATTAGCAGAATGCAGGATGCCATGAAACCCAAAGCCTGCAGAATTTTTCTTGCAGATAACTGGGTCTTTGTTGCCAACATTTTGAAGTAAGAAGTCAGTTGCCTTTGTTTGTCTGGCGTGAGATAAGCCATCTGGGCAGTTGTATTTAAGCTTGCACCCAGGAATATTATCTCTTGAGAAGGTACTAGTTTTGATTTCTTTTCGTTTACTGTGTACCCTAGGCAAATTAGTAATCTTTTTACAAACACCAGATGCTTTAGTAGAATGTCCTTGTTCTCTGCTTGAATAAGGCAGTCATCCAAGTAAGGATATATTTGAATTCCTCTTTGTCTGTAAAATGCAATTACTGGTGCCAGGCATTT
The DNA here is from genome assembly GCF_019279795.1 of Protopterus annectens. Classification (NCBI taxonomy): domain Eukaryota; kingdom Metazoa; phylum Chordata; order Ceratodontiformes; family Protopteridae; genus Protopterus; species Protopterus annectens. Next base: position 1,530,898,234 of record NC_056739.1, on the reverse strand, counting down.
AGTGAAGACCCTGGGCGCAGTAGATAAGACAAAGGGCAGTGCAAAGAATTGGTAGTGTATTGAGCCAGCTATGAATCTGAGGTATCTTCTGCAAGATTGTCTGATTGGGACATGCAGGTATGCCTCTTTTAGGTCCAATGTTACAAGCTAAGCCTTCTTGCCTAGCATGGGCAGAAGTTGTTGCAGAGTCAACATTTTGAATTTTGGAATGTCCAGAAATGTGTTTAGAATAGACAGGTCGAGTATTGGTCTCCAGGCTTTGTTCTTTCTGGTTATCAAGAAAAGTCTTGAGTAAAATCCTTGTCCCTGCTCTTGCTGCGGCACTCGCTGAATGGCCCTCATTTCCATGAGAGATGAAACTTGTTTTTGTGCCTCTGCCCATTGATTGTGTGACAGGTCTGGCATACCTTTTGACCTTGGCAGTGTGTGAAAATGGAACCTGTAGCCCTGTGACACTATATTCAAGACCCATTTGTCCTGGGTGATCATGTGCCAATTTTGTGAAAAAAGTGCTAGTTTTCCCCCTAAGGGGGCTGCCAAAAGATAAGTGCTTAGTGCTGGCAGAGGAAAGTCATTGGGACTGTATGGCTGAGATTTGTCTTCTCCGCTTTTGGAGGTAGAAGCACCCCATTGTTTAGACCTGTTTGAGCCTTGGGGCTGGGATTTGCCTCTGGGGCGTCTGTATCTGCCTCTTTGTGGTCTGTCTGACACTGGAAAGGACCAATTCTTTGAAGGCCAGTTCCTGCTAAATCTGGGTGGCTGTACCTGTAAGAAATCCTTAACTGTCTGCATAGATTTCGCTTTGTCCTCCATTTTCCTCAACACCTCTTCTGCTTTAACACCAAAGTATCATGCTGTAGTGGAGCATCTAATAATTTTGCTTTAACATGATCAGGCAGATTCTGTTCCTTTAACCAAACATGCCTCCTAATGACAGTACCCGTAACAGCGGCCCTGCAGGAGGCCTCCAGAGAGTCAAAACCACATTACAAAGTATGCTTTCCCACTTGTTCAGCTGCATGCAATACATCCTGCATTTCTTTGTTTTCTGCACATTCAGAATTTGTCAACATCTTCTGTTTAAGCAGTGACGTTAAGTATTGCTGATATTTAAGCATATGAAATTGACAATTTAAAGCTCTTACAGCCAAGGTAGCAGAAGTATAAATCTTTTTCCCCCATCTGTCCAGTGCCCTTGAATCCCTGTCTGAGGGGATAGGTTTTTTTGCAGTGGAAGCCTTGACCCCTTTGGGACCCTCAGATATAGTTTCTGGGTCAGCAGCAGGGTTTTATAAAGAAATTTATGGGAATCTGGAACCCTGTAGTATCTGTCTGGCTTAACAGGTGCTGGAGGTAAAGAGTCTAAAGACAGTCCGGACTCTTGAAAATACATTATCTACAATGTCTAAAACAGGAGGAATAGCAAGAGGCCTGTGCTGAGGAAGTAAAAGGAAGTCTCTAAGCCTTTTTCTTAGATTCTGAGTAGTCTTGGCTCTCCCAGTGGAAGTGCTCCCTCATGGTATGCAGGGTTTCCCCAAAATAATAATCCTCAGGAGGAGAGGCTGAAGGGATAGATTATTCAGCATCAGAATCCTCATAGGGAGGAAGAGAGTATTCATGTTCAGAAGAGGAATCAGAGGAAATGGAAACCTATCTCTTGCCTAGACCTCTTATCAGGAGGGGGATGGGAACCCCTGATCAAAGTAATTAGGTCTTCGGCCATTTTGAGCATCTGTTTTTTAGGCATGGAGGCCTGTCCATGGGATTGCTGTACTTGTTTCTTTGTCTTTAGTGGAGCTTTAGTCTTTGCCTTTGAAGCTGAAGTTGGTTTTAAATACAACTGTGTAGGCCTGAAAACACCCTCAGAAGCCGATGCCTGCTCAGCGGCTCCGGACCCATCTGAAGGGATATTTTCCGAGTGTCCAATACCTTTAGTTTCCTGCGGCCTAGTCGGCTCCACGTGGGAGTCGGAAGTGGCTTGCGGCTCTGAGGTAGCGGGCTACGAAAGCACCTCACTGAGAACTGGCAACTGGCTTAGAAGAAGCCTTGTCGTCAGTTTTGGACCTCAGATGCCTGTCCTTTTCCTTTTCCTTGCGTTTCTTGTGAATTGCGGTAGTCGGATGGCTATCTGACGACATTGTGTAATTAAATCTTCGGCCAAAGTAGTGAAATGCAAAATCGTGCTGACGCTTAATAGTGCTTTGGTTAAACCTAGCACAAAACCTACAATTAGCAACGTCGTGAGCAGGGCCTAGGCAAGGAATATAATAAGAATGGAAGTCCTTATGAGGTATTTGCTTCCCACAAGAAATACAATTATTAACTTTTTCTGACATTGGTCTGGAGCAAGAAAAAAATTTCCCCAATGGGGTACTTAGCTTTAAATGAAGACTTCAGATATGAAATACGAACACGTCGGATCTGAAATTCGAACACGAAAATCTCAGGAGTCGGCCGACCGGCACTTGCAAACTGCTTTTGCTTTGGGCACCGCGCGGCAAGAAAGACTGAAGAAAATGGTGTCGGCTGCATCTTTTATACCCCTGGCACACTGACGTCAGGGAAGAGGTGACAGCAACCAACGCCGGACCAAGACTTTGGAATTCAGGCCAACTGCGGGTAGCCTGCCAGCAGGATAACCCAAGTGTAATGACTGCAACAGTGAAACAGAAGGAACATCATTGTATTAGGTGACTTTAATATAGACTGGGTTTCCTGTAGTTTCCCTAATCCTACTAATCACATAAATCTTGATGGATTCTCACAAATTATAACCGCTCCTACTAGAATCCATAAGCCAAGCAGTAAGGAAACCATCCTAGAATGGATCCTTACTAACAGCCATCTTGATACTTATAAACCAGGAACCCTTCCTGACGATATCAGTGACCAAATGCTAACTACATTATTAAACAAGGAGTCCATATCCCAAACTACTAATCATTTTAAAACCTCCTGCTCCAAAGAATTTTTCAATCCAAAGAGCTTCCTAAATGAACTGAAAGCATGTGACTGGTCACCAATGTCTCATCTTCAACTTGATGAAGCAGTGACCTACTTTAACACTAAATTTCTTCAAATCCTAGATTACCACACCCCCTATTGCTCTTCCCGAATAAGAACCAAAATTGCTCCTTGGCTCACAAAACAAACTAGGCAAATGATCATCCTCAGAAATAAAATCTGGGCTAAATGGAGAGCCTCCAAATGTCCATCAGATCACCTTTACTTTAAACAGTTAAGAAATGCCACCAAGAAAGATATTCTTAGAGACAAAAAAGACTATTACCTTCACCTCCAACAAACCCATCAACAAAAACCACAAAAATTCTGGTCAGGCATAAACAAACTTCTTCAGCCAGGGCACTCTATAACTCCTGCCCCTTCAGGATTCAACCATAATAACTCCAACCAGATTCCCGATGCCTTTAATAACTACTTTAGTGAAGCCATTCGAACCCTAGCCAATACTTTACCACCTATTACCACTTCCCCATTAAATACCACTAAGACTCCATCTCCTACCTTTCAAATACAACCTGTACCTACATCCCTCATCTGCAACCTCCTTCAAAAACTAAAACCTTGCACCCCTTCTGCTGACTGTCTGCCAGCTGAATACCTGCAAACTGCAGCAAAAGCCATTGCCTATCCTATCTCCATCCTTATAAACAGAACTATTTTAGAAAGCAAAATCCCTTCCATATGGAAAGTATCCCTCTACATAAAGGTGGGTCATCTACTGAACTCGCCAACTTTCGGCCTATTGCCTTACTCTCTCCAATAGCTACGATAATGGAAAAATGCATTCACAAACAACTACTTAACCACCTTCTCCAAAATAATCTACTTGCCAATTGCCAGCATGGCTTCAGGCCATTCCATAGCACAACCACTGCCCTGCTATCCTTTTCTGACTCCATAAACAAAAATCGTAACAATAACACTTTTTCCTCTGCACTATTTATTGACCTTTCAAAAGTCTTTGATATGGTGAACCATAACATGCTTATAGACATACTGAAAGCCCAATTACTTAATCCACAAGCATTACAATGGTTTAAATCCTATCTGGAAAACAGACATCAAGCAGTACTTTGGGATAATAATCTTTCTACATCCCTCCCGGTGAACATTGGAGTACCCCAAAGCTCTATCTTAGGACCTCTACTCTTTTCATTGTTTATTAACGATCTACATACCAAAATTCTTCAAGCCACCTGCATACAATATGCAGATGATTCTACTTTAATTTGTTCAGCCAAGTCCATAACCTCTCTCCAGTCCCTCACCCAAACTGTATTTAACAGTGTTGAAAATTGGTTCATGCAACACTGCCTCCTCCTGCACCCCAAAAAAAACAAAATTATTGCTCTTTGCTCCTACTCATAAATCACCTCAACTGTACTTCACAATAACCTCAAACAATGCAACTAACATATCCCCAGACACTACAACCCATCTACTAGGAGTAACAATTGATAACAACCTTAGCTATGATGACCATATTAATTCTACAATAAAGTCTGTCAACAAAAACTAGGCACCCTTTACAGAATCAAACCCTTCCTTACCTCTTCAGCCAGAATGACGATTGCCCAGACTCACCTTATCTCTACCCTGTTCTATGCTTCTGCAATTTATACCAATCTATCTAAAAACAACCTCACCAAACTTTCCACCAGTTATAATAACATAGCCAGATTTGCCACTGGCACCACCTTTAGAACTCACCACTGTCTCAACCTCAAACAACTGGGATGGCTAGAACTGCAGAACCAACTACTTTGTCAACAGCTTGTTATCACCCAAAAGATCCTTTACCACCCTAATAATACCCCTATCCTCACTAATCTGATTACACCCTACAAAAATCTTGCAACACTACGCTCAGCTAATAAGCTCCTAGTTTCCACTATTAAATCAAAAAACAAAGCTGGGGACTCACTTTTCACCAGCACAGTAGGTAAAAACTGGAACCAGCTTCCTACTGAACTTTCCACCCTTGCTTCCACTTTTCTTTTTAAAAAAACATCTTAAAGAACATCTTAAAACTCACTGGCTTTGTCCATGCTCTAACCATGACTGATATCTCATTCCCCTTCTTGCTTTCTCTATACTTCTCTACTCTTCTATTCTATGCCGCCTATCTGTAATTAACAATTTCCTTCATTGTATGAAAAAAAAATTATGTTTTTCTCTCTGTATTTGATCTTAGCTTAAGCCTACTAAATGACTCCGTACAATTTTGTTCTGACCAATGTAACCAATGTACTGTAATTCACTTGACTATTACTAAATATTGTATTCTTTGTCACTGCTGATGCTTGGAGCTTTACTCCCCGGGCCTCTATTGAAAATGGACATATATCCTGTTAGACCAACCCCGGTCAACAAATGTAAAATAATAAACAAATAATTTTTTTTTTTTTTTTTTTACATTGCAGTGCCTACATTTCTTACAACTGAAGAAGAGAGAATGGAGAAAGGAAATAAAAAACAGCAGCACCTATTTACAACGCCCATTACATTTAAAAATAACTGAGAAAACTTTATAGTGTGTAAAGAAAACCATACACCACAAAAACAGTACTATTAACAAAAACATGCTTTCTTTACTTAAAGTTAACTTTTCCCCTCTCTTCCCCTCCCCAAAGCATTTTTTTGAACATTAATGACAAGAGGTAGGGCATATACTTCACAAGTCCAACAAATTCTGAAAAAGTCCCATATATCCAGATTTTCTTATTACGTTATATTTCACAAATATAATTCTTCTTCTTTTGGCTTTTCCCGGTTAGGGGTCGCCACAGTGGATCACCTGTCTGCTCATGATTGGCAGTAGAGTTTTACGGTGTCGAGTTGCCAGCCCGGCGCCCAACCTTCCACGGAAGGCACACACACGCATGCATGCACTCATGCCTAGGGCCAATTTAGAGTGTCCAATCCACCTACAGAACGTCTTTGGGATGTGGGAGGAAACCAGAGCACCCGGAGGAAACCCACGCAACCACAGGGAGGCATGCAGACTCCACACAGATGGCATCCCAGCTGAGAATCGAACCGGAGAACCTCTTGCTTTTAGGCAACAATGCTAACCCCTGCACCAACATAGCTGCCCTCTTTATTGCACTGTAATCCCACATTAAGTTACTGGTTTTATTAATGTTTATCTCCATCTCCCAAATCCCGCCTCTGCTTCACTTCCAACATACTCTTGATTCTTGCAGTCAACTCTCATGCTCCCTTCCTTCTATCCAACATTTTCTACTGTAACAGTGGAAAAAGATGACAAGTGATAATTCAATAAATCCAAAAAAAAGAGAAAGGTGGTGCAACACGACTATTGAAGCTGACTCAGTTAGAAAATAAATCCTTTATTGCAACAACATTGTTGCAATAAAGGATTTATTTTCTAACCCAGTCAGCTTCGATAATCGTGTTGTACCACGTTTCTCTTTTGTTGGATTTATACGTCTTTTGTTTGGGAGGTACTTTACCCTTCGTGTTTCTCTCTTTTTTATGAACTGATAATTCAATAAGGGTGTTTATAAAAATAAACAGTGGGAAAAGTTTTAAAGGTAGAGCCTCACTGTGGTCTTTACTACCATTAGAACAAGAAGCAGAATCTCCTTTCTGTTTCACAGCTCACTTTCTGTTCATAGGACGATACTAGGCTATTGGCCCTTATAAGCCTAGCCAAGAATTTTGCCCGTGTTCCCTCAAAGTCAGCACCTGTTTCCCCTGTCCAGCAGGGAGACATTTGTATTTCCTCCTTAGCAGGTACTTCATTAAAAAGTGACTTTGTCCCTCCGTGAAAGAATACCTTGAAGACATCTGGGTACAGGGCATTCCCTGAATAATGGAATGAATTCACTCCTCTTCTGCCTGGTGTACAATGAGTAATCATTCTCCACAAATACTCCCACTTTTAGTATTTTGTCTTTCTGCCACATTTTTGTTAGGATCAACTCCTTATGCTGGTAAAATTGCATATTTACTATTAAAGGTCTAAGTTGCTTTCTAATAACCAGGTTTGGGGGATACACATGATGTGCCCGTTCAGCTAACAACTCCTGCTGTGGAATACCAGTCCAGTTGCTTATTTGTGCTTTCATAAAATGAATGCAGTCTTGTTCCTTCCAGCTTCTCTGGTATAGCTGAAAATCTTAGGTTTTCCCTACGTGCTCTGTCCTCTAATTCTATTATTTTTTAAACATCTCTTCCAGACCAGTCTCATTTAGCCAGCCTCTTCTTCATTTCAACCTCCGCCTTTGCAGCTTTATCATCTTATCTGAATATCTGTTTAAAGCTTCTTCCATTTTCCAGTCTTTTGTTGTTTGTGTTGATATACTCCATGAATGTTTTGTTTATTTTAACCAGGTCTGTGTGCAGCTCTCTTATATCTTTCTGTAGGTTACTGGAAGTGATATCTGGAGGATGCGTTGCTTTTTGCTGAACAGCAACTCTTCCCATTCAGTGTTTCTTCCTCACTTTTTGTAGCTGATTTTTTCCAGGTGCTCTGTATTTCTTGTTTGCTGGCATCCAGGCAGTGCACTTACTAGCCCGTTATTGAAATTTACCCATAAACACAAAAGTCTACTGGCCTTCTCTGTTGCGTTCTGTTTTCACACTAGAACAGTTAGAGTTAAGCTGTTACTGAATGTACAGCCATCTTGGAAGTTGCTAACAGAAAAGTGTCCTGTAAGGAATATACATACTAGCTTCCAGGTGAAGAGAAGCAAGTTTGGGTGGTGGACATTTCCCTCCTGTTGAGAGATGCAGTTTCTCTGAAAAGTAAACTGAAAACACTGAAAAGTACATTATGCAGATGGAAGAATTATGGTTGTCTTATCCAGAAATTAGCTATTAAGATGAGCTTTTTCTCTCATATCCTTTAAAAATAATACTTAGATTAGAGTGTTCATATGAAACTCATACTGCAGACTCCTTGCTGTAGTCAAACTGGCAGGCATTCCGGGACCTTGGAAGGAGGAGAAAGTACAGTTGTGTACACTTACCATAAATCTAGATGTTTGAGTGTATTCACTGTTGCAGTCCTCACATATGGGTTATCCGGCTCCCGTTAGCCCTCAGTAGGCCCGAATAGCAAAGTCCTTGGTATATGACGTCAGCTGCCGCCGGTTGTAAAACTGATGTCAGTATGTCAGGTATAAAGGGAGGCAGCCAATGCCATTTCCTCAGTTTTTCTTCCTTAACTGTCAGGAGCCCCCAAAAGAAGGCTAATCCAGGAATGGTAGCACCCTGGACACGTCATACAAAAAATAAAAATCCATAGTCTGTGCCTTAGGAAAAAAGGGGGAAAGGAGGGCGGGAAACCAGGATTGCAACAGTGAATACACTCGAACATCTACATTTATGGTAAGTGTACACAACTGTACTATGTTCTTCGTGTTTCACTGTTGCAGTCCTCACATATGGGTTGATTCCCAAAGCCCAGTAAGAAGACAAAAGGGGGGAAGGGAAGGATCACAGATTAAGGGTTGGTAAGGAGGCCCTGCAAAACTGCAGAGGCAAAACCAGCTCTGGATTTAGAAAACAAAGGTAGGTTGTAATGCTTCGTGAAAGTATGGGCAGAAGACCAAGCAGCTGCTTCTAGAATGTCCTTAGTAGGCACACCTCTCAGAAAGGCTGCAGAGGTACAGGCTGCTCTAGTAGAATGGGTCCTAATACCCTAAGGGGGAACCTTCCCGTGCTGCAGGTAACAAAAGTGAATACAATGAGCAATCCATTTGGAGATGGTTTGTTTTGAAATAGCTTTTCCCTGAGCCCCAGGAGCAAAACTAACCAATAACTGTTCAGATTTTCGACAGGATTTAGTCTTAAGTAAAATCTCAGCTGTCTATGCACATCGACAGAGTGCAGAATCCTTTCCCCTTTATTTTGGGGATTGTTGAAAAATGTAGGCAGGTGAATAGACTGGTTAAGGGTTAAACTGGAAACCACCTTAGGCATAAAGGAGGGATTGGTTCTCAGAGAAACCCGATCTGAGTGAAAAATAATAAAAGGTTCTACTGCCATTAAGGCTTGCACCTCAGATACCCTTCTAGCTGAAGTAATAGCTAAAAGGAAAGCAGTCTTTCAGGACAGAAAAGTACAGTTTTGTACCTACCATAAATGTAGATGTTCGAGTGTACACCCTGCTGCAGTCATCACACTTGGGTTATCCTGTCGTCAGGTGGTCCCGCAGTCGGCCGGAATTCCAATGTCTTGGTCCGGCGTCGGATGCTGTCGCTTCTTCCCTGACGTCAGTGCGCCAGGGGTATATATAATGCATCCAACGCCATTTTCTTCAGTTTTTCTTGCACCAGATGTCAGGTGCCCCCAAAAAGGTGGTCAGTAATTAGTACCAATTTAAGAAATTTTAGCACAAACACAAAATCCCTCCAGCTATAAGCAAATACATCAGGAAGGAATTGTAGAGATTTAGCCAGTTACATCAGAGGGGATGGAGGGACGGTAACCTGGATTGCAGCAGGGTGTACACTCGAACATCTACATTTATGGTAGGTACAAAACTGTACTATGTTCATCCTGTTACCCTGCTGCAGTCATCACACTTGGGTAGAATCCCAAAGCTAAGTTTGGGTGGAAGAGTCATAGAGGGTTAGAGGAGGCTAGAAGGCCCTGCAGAACTGCAGTGGCGAAGCCAGCTCTAGTCTTAGAGTAAAGTGGTACGTGATAGTGTTTGGTAAAGGTGTGTACTGAACTCCAAGTTGCGGCTTCTAAAATCTCCTTGGTTGGAATCCCCCCTGAGGAAGGCTGTAGATGTAGCTATTGCCCTGGTAGAGTGGGGCCTAATGGTAGCAGGAACTGGTTTTCCATGATGGGTATAGCAAAAATGAATGCAATGTCCTATCTATTTGGAAATGGTTTGTTTTGATATAGCCTTCCCTTGTGAAGCTGTAGCATAGGATACAAAGAGCTGGTCAGATTTTCTGAAAACCTTAGTTTGATCCAAGTAGTAACGAAGTTGTCTGTGAATGTCCAAGGAATGCAGGAGTCTTTCTCCTTTGTTCTGTGGATTTGGGAAGAAGGTGGGTAAGTGGATGGTTTGATTTAAAGCCACACTGGAAACCACCTTAGGCATGAAGGAAGGATGAGTTCGTAGAGAAACTCTGTCTTGATGGAAAATGAGGAAAGGTTCCACTGCCATTAGTGCCTGCAGCTCTGAGACTCTTCTAGCTGAAGTTATTGCTAGCAGCAGGGCAGTCTTCCATGATAGAAACTGTAGATCTGCAGAGAAAGCTGGTTCAAAGGGAGGTAGCGTAAGTTTTTCCAGAACAAAATTGAGGTCCCATGTTGGTGTAGGTGCTCTCCTGGGGGCCTAATGTTTTTTGCCCCTCTGAGGAACTGCCTTAGAAGTGGATGTGAAAATAAGGGTGGATCCGTGTTGTAGTGGGCTGAAATAGCTGATGCATGGATTTTAATGGAAGAAAAAGAAAGTTCTTTGTGCAACATCTCAGTTAAATACTGTAGAATCTGAGGCATGTGAGGCTGAAGTGTGTTTTGGCCTTTAGCTTGGTTCCAGGCGCAAAACCTTTTCCATTTGTCCGAGTAGGCATTCCTGGTGCAGGGCCTCCTAGCTTCCAGAATAACATCCATAACTGCTTGGGAAAGAGGAGATGGCTGGATGCTTAGGTGATTTGCCATGCAGCCAGATTTAAGGTTTTGAGCTGGCTGTGTAGAATCTGATTGTTTTGCTGTGTGAGCAAATGGGCAGTTTGTGGTAAAATCCAAGGTGGGCCCTGGGCCATATTCCTTAATAGTGGGTACCAGTGCTGGCGTGGCCAGTCTGGGGCTATGAGTATCAGTTGTGGTCTCTCCTTTCTGGCTTTCAGAAGCACCTTTGTGAGGAGAGGCAATGGAGGGAAGGCATATACTGTCAGGTTTTTCCAACTGAATGAGAGTGCGTCCACTTTCCAAGCTTGATGGTGAAGTGTCCTTGTACAAAATTTTGTTAGCTGATAGTTTTGGGGCCTGGCAAACAGGTCTATGTCTGGAAGGCCCCATTTTTGAGTTATCATTGCAAATACTTGTGGATCCAGTTTCCACTCGTGGGGATCCATGATGTTTCTGCTGAGGTCGTCTGCCAATGTGTTCTTTTTTCCTGGCAGGAATTGAGCTTGTAACTGAACTTGGTAAGCCAGTGCTGTGTTCCACAAGGTCATTGCTTGCCTGCATAGAGGGTAGGAGTGTGTACCCCCTAGTTTGTTTATGTACCACATTACTGTGGTGTTGTCTGTCCTTATTGTAAGTTGTCCTGGATGTAATAGGTTCTTGAAGGCTGTCAGAGCATTCTGTACAGCTAGCATCTCTTTTTGATTGATGTGCAAATTCCTTTGATCTCCAGTCCATATGCCTTGAACGCACTGTCCTGCCATGTGTGCCCCCCAGGCGTAGTCCGATGCATCTGTTGTCATAGTTTGCCTGGCTGGGGGCAAGGTGAAAGGCTGACCCTTGTTGAGATGACATGCCTGTGACCACCATAGAAACTCCTGTTGTAGGCAGGGAACGAGAGATATCATTGTGTCCAAGCTGTGGCTGTGTTGAGACCATATGCTTTTTAGGTACCACTGTAATTTCCTCATATGCAGCTTTGCAAATGGTATTAGTAATATGCAAGATGCCATGAAGCCCAAGGCCTGCAGAATTTTTCTTGCAGGGAGTTGGGTCTTTGTTGCCATTGTTTTGGAATATTGAGTCAGTTGTAGTTGTTTTTCTGGCATCGGATAAGCCTTCTGGGCCGTTGTATTCAAGCTGGCACCCAGGAATGTCATATTTTGTGAGGGTACTAGTTTTGATTTCTTTTCGTTTACTGTGTACCCCAGGCAACTTAGAATATGTTTTACAAAAGCCAGATGTTGTAAGAGGATGTCCTTGCTTTCTGCTTGGATGAGGCAGTTGTCCAGGTATGGGTATATTTGAATTCCTCTTTGTCTGCAGTATGCAATTACTGGTGCCAGGCATTTTGTGAAGACCCTGGGCGCAGTAGATAAGCCAAAGGGCAGTGCAGAGAATTGGTAATGGGTTGAACCTGCAATGAAACGGAGGTATCTTCTGCAACTTTGTCTGATAGGGACATGCAGGTATGCCTCCTTGAGGTCCAACGTTACTAGCCATGCTTTCTTGACCAACATCAGAAGAAGCTGCTGTAGTGTTAGCATCATGAATTTGGGTACTTGTAAGAAGGTGTTTAGAATTGAAAGGTCCAGAATTGGTCTCCAGGCATTGTCCTTTCTGGGGACTAGAAAGTGTCTTGACTAAAATCCTTGGCCTTGCTCTCGTGTAGGTACCAGTTGAATGTCTCTCATATCCATGAGAGCTGTAATTTGTTTTTGTGCCTCTTTCCATTGATTTTGTGACAGGTTTGGCATTCCTCTTTTCATTGGTAAGGTGTGGAAATGGAATCTGTATCCTCGTGAAATTATGTCTAGGACCCATTTGTCCTTTGTGACAATGTGCCAGTTGTCTGAAAAAAGTGCGAGTTTTCCTCCCATGGGAGCTGCCAAGAGAGTGTTGCTTGGCCAGATGAGGTGCAAGTCATCGAGTTTGCCTTCTGGTAGTTTGGGACCTGTCTTCTCCTCCCTTCTGTGTTGCAGTGCCCCATTGTCGAGGTTTGTATTGGGCTTGTGGTTGTCCTCTGCCTCTTGGACGTCTGTATTTACCCCTCTGTGTTCTGTCAGAAGCTGGAAAGGACCAATTTTTAGTTGGCCAATTTCTGCTGAAGCGAGGGGGCTGTACATGTAGAAAATCTTTGACTGTTTGCATAGATTTTGCCTTATCCTCCATTTTCTTTAAGAGTTCTTCTGATTTAACTCCAAATAGAACATCCTGCTGTAAGGGAGCATCTAGAAGCTTTGCTTTAACATGATCAGGCAGAGTTTGTTCCTTTAACCAAGCATGCCTACGTATAACAGACCCAGTGACAGCTGCTCTGCAGGAAGCCTCCAAAGAATCAAACCCACATTGTAAAGTATGTTTGCCCACCTGTTCAGTTGCATGCAACAGATCCTGCATTTCTTTCAATTCAGACTGTTGAGGGAGTGTGCTCATTTTTTGTTTTAACTGAGACATTAGAAATTGCTGATATTTTAGCATGTGAAATTGGCAATTTAGTGCTCTCATAGCTAGAGTGGCTGAGGTGTAAACCTTTTTCCCCCACCTGTCTAGTGCTCTGGAGTCCCTTTCAGAGGGTACAGGAATTTTTGCCATAGAAGCCTTATCCCCTTTGGGATCCTGGGAGATAGTCTCTGGATCAGCAACAGGGCTTTTATAAAGGAATTTGTGGGAATCAGGCACTCTATAGTATCTGTTTGGTTTGGCTGGGGCAGGAGGCAGAGAATCTGGGTTCAAACTGGATTCTAAGTAAACATCATCACAATGTCTAAAACTGGGGGGATTGCAAGTGGTCTGTGCTGGGGAAGTAAAACAAACTCTCGGAGCCTTTTCTTTGAGTCAGAGTAGTCCTGACCTTCCCAGTGAAAATGTTCCCTCAGTGTGTAAAGTTTCCCCAAAGGAGTAGTCTTCAGGAGGAGAAGCTGAGGGAATAGAATCCTCAGCATCAGAATCTTCATAAGGGGAGAAGGAGTAATCTTGGTCCTCAGAGGAGCCTGAGGAAATAGACACTTGATCAGAGGAGGCATAATCTTCCTCTTGTCTAGGCCTTTTGTCGGGTGGGGGTTGGGAACCCCTGATTAAAGAGATCAAATCTTCACCCATTTTAAGCATCTGTTTCTTAGGCATGGGGCCTTGAACTGGAGACTGAAGTGCAGTCTTTTTAGGTTTTGTAAGAGTCTTAAGCTTAGGATACATTTTTATGGTGAGCATCGGTCTGAAGATGCCTTCAGAAACCGAAGGTGTTTCTGCAGCACCGACATCTCTTTCTGCAGTGTCGTCGGTAGGGGCTAAACAAAATGGCTGCATCGGCCTAGCACTCTTCACCAAAGGCTCCAAAGTAGTCTCGGGTTCCAAATCTGCGGTAGTCAGGGGCTGCGTCAGAGACTCACTGAAGACTGGTGAATCGGAGACCGGTCCAGCCGAGGCCTCGGAGTCTAGCTTGGGTCTAGGCTGCCTGTCCTTATCCTTGCATTTTTTGTGCACGCCGGTAGTCGGTTGCTCCGACGGCATTGTGTAGTTAAATTCTCTACCGAAGTAGTGTCATGCGAAATCAAAACGTCTTTTTATAGTACGCCTAGCACAAAAACGACAACTAGTGACGTCGCGGTCTGGGCCTAGGCAAGGTATGCAGTAAGAATGAAAATCTTTATGAGGTATTTGCTTCCCACAAGAAATACAATTGTTAACTTTTTCTGACATCGGTCTGAGGCAAGAAAAGTTTCCCCAATGGGGTACTTAGCTTTATTGAAGACTTCGGATCTGAAATTCGACTTTGAAAATCTCAGGAGTCGGACGACCGGCACTTGCGAACTGCTTCTGCTTCGGGCACCGCACGGCAAGAAAGACTGAAGAAAATGGCGTTGGATGCATTACATACACCCCTGGCGCACTGACATCAGGGAAGAAGCGACAGCATCCGACGCCGGACCAAGACTTTGGAATTCCGGCCGACTGCGGGACCACCTGACAACAGGATAACCCAAGTGTGATGACTGCAGCAGGGTAACACGATGAACATCTTCAAATCTGAAGAGGCAACTGGTTCAAAGGGAGGCAGAGCAAGTTTTTCCAGGACAAAATTAAGATCCCAAGCAGGAATAGGAGCTCTTCTGGGAGGTCTAAGATTACTAGCTCCCCTCAGGAACTGTTTCATAATGGGGTGAGAAAAAATGGGTTGCTCAAAAGAACAATGAGCCGAAATTGCTGAAGCGTGAATTTTGACTGAACAAGAAGAAAGTCCACCATTAAGCAATCCTGCTAGGTAGTCAAGAATGAGTGAAAGAGAAGGATGAGAAGAGTCTTCTCCTTTAGTTAGCATCCAAGAACAAAATCTCTTCCATTTATCTGCATAGGATTTTCTTGTGCTAGGCCTCCTGGCCTCATGAAGAACTTCAACCACCTGTTGGGAAAGATTTAAGGTATTAGCCAGGCAGTTAAATGCAGAGTCTGAAGATGAGGATAGATTTAAGGTATTAGCCAGGCAGTTAAATGCAGAGTTTGAAGATGAGGATGAAGGAACTTTCCCCCTCCCTGAACCAACAGATCTGGTACCAGAGGAAGATGCCAAGGATGAGCCTGGGAAAGGCTGCAAAGGAGGTGATACCAATGCTGTCTGGGCCAATCTGGAGCTATCAGAATAGCCTTTGGTTTTTCGTCCCTTATCTTTAGCAGCACTCTGGGAAGAAGAGGCAGAGGAGGGAATGCATAAACTGAGAGATGTGTCCATGGGAAGGGCAACGCCTCCACCCTCCAAGCTTTGCTGTGAAACTCCCTGGTGCAGAAGGTTGGAAGGAGATGATTGGTGTGAGAGAAAAGATCCACTTGTGGGGTCATGCTTTGTCTGCACAAGGGGTAAGAATGAGTCCCTCCTTGCTTGTTGATGTACCACATGACTGTGGTACTGTCTGTCCTGATTAGCAGAGTCCCAGGGTAGAGTAGGTCCTTGAAAGCCAGCAAGGCCTGCTGCACTGCCAGCAATTCTTTTAGGTTTATGTGCAGATGAATTTGCTGGGTGCTCCAAGTCCCCTGTATGCCCCTGCCCTCCAGATGTGCCCCCCATGCAACATCTGAGGTGTCTGTGGCTGGCAGGCGGTGGGCAGAAAGGCATACCCTTGTTCTGAGAACAGGATGTTGCCCACCAGAGGAACTCCATTTGTAGACAGGGAATCAGGGGAAGAATCAGGTCCAAGTCCTGTGTGTGTTGACACCAAAGATTCTTGAGGTACCATTGAAGTTTTCTCATATGCAGCCTTGCATATGGGATCATCAAAAAACATGAAGCCATGAACCCCAGTGCTTGCAGAGAGCTGGGTCATGCTTGCCAAGTTCATGAAGTAAGCAGAAAGATCTTCTTGCTTCTGTTGAGGGAGGAATACCATCTGGGTGGCTGTATTCAGACTCGCTACAAGGAAAACAATCTCCCTTGAAGGAACCGACTTTGACTTCTTTTCGTTGAGAGTGTAACCCAAAAAGGTGAGAATGTTCTTAACGAAATCCAAATCATTTTCTAATTGTTCTGGGGAGTTTGCTTGAAATAGACAGTCATCCGGGTAAGGATAAATTTGAATGTTTCTCTATCTTCAAAAAGCAATGGCTGGAGCCAGGCACTTCGTAAAAATTCTGGGAGCAGTAGATAAGCCAAAGGGCAATGCAGAGAATTGAAAGCGTTGCTCCCTAGCCTTAAAGAGAAGGAACTGCCTACAACTTTCCCTTATTGGGATGTGCAGATAAGCCTCCTTGAGATCCAAAGTTACCAGCCATGAATCCTTGCCCAGCATTGTTAGTAATTGTTGAAGGGTGAGCATCTTGAATTTGGGAATCACCAGAAAATTGTTTAGAAATGACATATCCAGAATAGGGCGCCAGGTTCCCCCTTTCTTGGCTACCAGCAAAAGCCTTGAATAAAAACCTAGGCCTGCCTGATTTGAAGGAACTGGCTCTATGGCCCCCAGAGTCAGCAGAGAAGAAATTCAAGTTTCTACCTCTGCCTTGAGAGTTTTGGGTATGTCTGGCTACCCTTGTAAAACAGGGAAGGTGTGAAAGTAAAACTTGTTACCTTGGTTTACTATACTGAGCACCCATTTGTCGTCTGTGATGGTAGACCATACCTCTGTGACCCTGGCTAACCTTCCCCCTAAAGAAAACCCAGGGTCCGCAGAGGTAGGCACAAGAAGGCCGGAGTCATTGAGAATGCTTGCTTTGGGAAGCTGGCTTAGAACTCCCCGATTTAGCAGAATAATGCCATTGTTTAGCCCTTTGAGGGGCAGAAGCCTGTCATCTGGAAGATCTGAAACCCCTAGGCCTAAAGTGACCCTGCTTGCCAGGATCAGGGAAAGACCAATTTTTGGAAGGATAACACCTACTAAACTGAGGAGGCTGAAAGTACAGTTTTGTACCTACCATAAATGTAGATGTCCGATAGGCATGCATCTGCAGTCCTTACAAATGGGTTGTCCTGTCATCAGGCAGCCCCTCAGTCGGCCGGATTCCAAAGTCTGGGTCTGGCCTCGGCTGGTGTCGCACTTCACCCGACGTCATAGCTGCAGTTGTTCGGGTATAAAGGCATCAGCCGACGCCATTTTCCTCAGTGTTTCTTGCCCCAGATGCCAGGTGCCCTCTAGAAAGGCTAAATTTGGATAAATGCAAATGGTTCCAAATAGTAGAGAGCAAACAAAAAATAAGCATGTATGTACATATATACAAACAAATACACCATAATAGATTCCCCCAGCTAGCTACTAGATGGGCAAATACCCTAGGAGTACCACAGAGGGGAAGGAGGGTGGGTAATCCTGACTGCAGATGCATGCCTATCGGACATCTACATTTATGGTAGGTACAAAACTGTACTATGTCCTTCAAGGATGCATCTGCAGTCCTTACAAATGGGTAGAATACCATAGCCAAACTGGGGGAGGAGGAGAAATAGATTATGGTGTAGTTAAGATCCCTTGCAAAACAGCAGTGGCAAAACCTGCTCGGGATCTGGAGTATAAAGGTAAATTATAATGCTTGGCAAATGTACACGGAGCTCCAAGTAGCAGCCTCTAAAATGTCTTTGGTAGCCACTCCTTGTAAAAAAGCTGTGGTAGTGGCTGTAGCCCTTGTAGAGTGAGGCCTGATGTTTTCTGGAGTTTTCTTTCCATGGTAGGAGTAACAAAATGTAATGCAATTTCCTATCCACTTAGAGATTGTCTGTTTTGAAATTGCTTTTCCTTCCATTCCTGTTGCATATGCTACCAGTAGCTGGTCAGTTTTTCTATTGCTCTTGGTCCTGTCCAGGTAGTAACGTAATTGTCTATGTACATCCAAGGAATGCAGAAGTCTTTCTCCCCTGTTTTGTGGGTTGGGGAAGAATGTAGGTAGGTGGATAGCTTGATTTAAAGATACCCTGGAGACCACCTTTGGCATAAAAGTAGGATTTGTTCTCATGGATACTCTATCTTGATGGAAGATCAGGAAGGGTTGTACTGCCATTAATGCCTGTAGCTCAGATACCCTTCTTGCTGAAGTGATTGCAAGCAGGAAAGCAGTTTTCCATGATAAGTACTGTAATTCTGCTGTTGCTGCTGGCTCGAAAGGAGGGAGTGTCAACTTTTCTAGCACAAAGTTCAAGTCCCATGCTGGCAATGGTGGCTTCCTGGGTGGCTTTACATTTTAATCCCTCTCAGAAACTGCCTGAGCAGAGGATGTGAGAATACTGGAGGATCCAAGTTGTATTCTGCTGAAATAGCTGATGCATGAATCTTAATGGAAGAATAGGACAGGCCGTTGTGGAAGAGCTCTGCCAAGTATTCCAGGATGTTAGCTATGTTTACCAGTGACACATTCTCTCCTTTTGCAGTACTCCAAATGAAATATCTTTTCCATTTTGCTGAATAATTTTTCTTGTTGAGGGTCTGCGAGCCTCCAAGATAATGTCTTTAACCCTTTGAGATAAATCTGGGTTATTTGGTCTTATGCAATGTTCCAGGCAGTCAGCTGCAGTGTTTTCAGGTTTGGATGCAGGGTTTTGAAGTTGTTCTGTGTTAACAGCAAGGGAACTAGGGCAGAGGCCATATTTGTTCCCGAGACATACTCCTCAGTAATGGGTACCAATGTTGCCTTGGCCAGTCTGGAGCTATCAGGATGATCCTTGGACGGTCTTCTTTGATCTTCAGTAGCACCTTGTGCATCAAAGGAAGAGGTGGGAATGCATAAGCTGTCAGGTTTGTCCAACTGAAAGTTAGGAGTCCACTTTCCAAGCAAGTGGGTGGTACGTCCTTGTGCAGAATTTTTCAGTTGGTGATTGTGTGGGGATGCAAATAAGTCTATTTCTGGCAGTCCCCATTTCCCTGTAATGGTTTTGAAGATGTCCGGATGCAGCATCCATTCGTGGGCATCCGTGGTAGTTCTGCTTAGGATGTCTGCTAGTATATTTTCTTTTCCTGGCACAAAAATTGCTTGTAGCTGAATGTTGAAGCTCAGTGCCACATTCCAGAGGTCCATTGCCATCCGGCATAGAGGGTATGAATGTGTGCCTCCCTGTTTGTTGATGTACCACATAACTGTGGTGTTGTCCGTCCTTATCAGCAGTTGACCCTGTTGAAGAAATGGTCTGAATGCCTGAATTGCCAGTTTTACTGCCAGCATTTCCTTTTGATTTATGTGTAGGTGCAGCTGGTCTTGAGTCCATAAGCCTTGTATGCACTTGTCCAGCATGTGTGCCCCCCAACCGAGGTCTGAGGCGTTTGTTGTGATGGTCTGGCTTGGTTGAGTGCTGTGGAAGGGCAGTCCTTGTTTGATTGACAGGCCTGGGCCCACCATTGGAATTCTTGTTTCAGGCATGGAATTATTGGAATTTGGGTTTCTAGGCTGTGCTTGTGCTGAGACCATAAATTCCTTAGGTACCACTGTAACTTTCTCATATGTAGTCTGGCATGTGGAATTAATATTATGCAGGATGCCATGTAACCGAGAGCTTGCAGGACTTTTCTTGCTGTTAGCTGGTTCTGCTTTGTTAATGCCATGAAGTAGAAAGGGAGTTGTTCCTGTTTTTCTACTGTCAGGAATGCCATTTGTTTTGTTGTGTCCAAATCTGCACCCAAGAAGGTTATCCTTTGGGATGGTATCAGCCTTGACTTTTTTATATTGACTGTCTATCCCAGGGCTTGTAGTAGATGAATGACCCTTTCCAAATCTTTTGTTAATTTGATTTTGTTGTCCGCTTGTAACAGGCAGTCGTCCAGGTAAGGGTAAATTTGAATTCCCTGAAGCCTGCAATGAGCAATTACTGATGCCAGGCATTTCGTGAATACTCTGGGCGCAGTAGATAAGCCAAAGGGCAATGCTGAGAATTGATAATGCTCTGATCCTGCAAGAAATCTGAGGTATCTTCTGCAATTTGGTCGTATGGGGACGTGCAGGTATGCCTCCTTGAGATCTAGAGTTACCAGCCAAGACTCCTTGCCCAGCATGGGAAGAAGCTGCTGTAAGGTCAGCATTTTGAATTTTGGAACAATGAGGTATGTGTTTAAAGCGGACAGGTCGAGAATAGGTCTCCATTGGTTTTCTTTTCTTGGTACCAGGAAGAGTCTGGAGTAAAATCCTTGCCCTTGTTCCATAGATGGTACCCTTTCTACAGCTCTCATCCTTAGTAAGTGAGTTATTTGTTCTAGAGCTTCTGTCTTCTGATTTGGAGGTAGGTTTGGCATTCCTCTCTTCCTTGGTAGAGTATGGAAGTGAAACCTGTAACCTTGGTCTATTGTCTGTAAAATCCATTTGTCTCCTGTGATGTAATGCCAGTTTACTGAAAATAAGGCTAGCTTCCCGCCTAAGGGTGCCTCTAGTTGTTCCCTGGTAGGCGGTGCTAGAGCCAAGTCACTGTGATTGTCCCGTGGAAGTGGTGGTGGCTGTGGCTGTACCTCGTTGGTTGTTAGCCTGCCACTGACGTCCCCTGTAGTCACCTCTGGATTGACCCCTGCCTCTTGAGTGCCTATTCCTGCCTCTCAGAGCTCTGGCGGTGTCTGGAAAGGACCAATTCTTGGAAGGCCAGTTCCTGCTAAACCTTGGAGGCTGGACCTGCAAGAAATCCTTGACTGTCTGGACAGATTTTGCTTTATCTTCCACCTTCTTCAGCACCTGCTGCG
This sequence comes from Protopterus annectens, assembly GCF_019279795.1. Classification (NCBI taxonomy): domain Eukaryota; kingdom Metazoa; phylum Chordata; order Ceratodontiformes; family Protopteridae; genus Protopterus; species Protopterus annectens. Next base: position 1,530,877,466 of record NC_056739.1, on the reverse strand, counting down.
CAGGGGAGCCAAACAAATTGAGCTTATCCATGGGAGCATCTAGGAGCTTTGATTTAACATGGTCTGGTAAGGACTGCTCTTTTAACCATGCATGTCTTCTGATCACTGTGCCAGTCATGGCTGATCTAAAGGAAGCCTCCAGTGCATCATAGCCGCATTTTAAGGAATGATTACTGACCTGCTGAATGTTATGTACCATTTCCTGTACAGATTTTTTTGTCTAATGGTTCATCCGAGGACAGTTTTTTAGTTAATTGGTCTAACATAAATTTCTGACACTGAATCATGTGGAATTGACAGTTCAAAGCCCTAGCTGAAAGAGTAGCAGAAGTGTAAACTTTTTTACCCCATCTCTCTAAGGATCTAGATTCCCTTTCAGAGGGGAGGGGGTTTTTGGTAGAAGAAGCTGCTACAGCCTTGGGTCCCTGGGAGATAGTTTCGGGATCTGCAAAAGGGGCCTTATACAAATGATAATGTGTGTCCAGAACCCTGTAGTACCTATCGGGCTTAGCAGGGGCCGGAGGAAGAGAATCAGGAGCAGTACAAGCATCATTAAAAGCATCATCCACAACAGTAAGTACTGGAGGAATGGCTAAAGGCCTATGCTGTGGCAAATGCAAAAAGGTTCTAAGCCTTTTCCTAGAGTCTGAAAAATCCTGGCCCTGCCATTGAAATTGTTCCCTCATAGCATGCAAGGTTTCCCCAAAAGAAAATTCCTCAGGTGGAGAGGCAGAAGGAATGGAGTCTTCTGCATCAGAGTCCTCATATGGAGAGAAGGGGCCTTCTGGAGGGTTTGAATTATCCGATTCATCAGAGGAGCCATCTGAAGAAACTGGCTCAGGGGGCTCTACTCTAATCCTCTTCTCTGGAGGTGGGTGAGAGGCCCTGTCTGGATGTGATTGGGATCCCCGGATTAAAGAAATGAGATCCTCTGCTAGACTAAGCATTTGTGAACTAGAGCTAGGCCTGTGAGAGGGGGTCTTAGCAGGCACAGTTTTGGTAGTTTTAGCTGCTTTAGCCCTGGCAAAGGCCTTAATCGACATGGATGCAGGAGGCCTAGCAGCTCCACGTGCAGGGGTAGAAATATCCAAAGGGATAGTATCAGATAAATCCTGCGAACCTGCAAGAGCAGGTGTGATTTCAGTAGCAGATTCAGCCTGGCTGGATGAAGCCTCGGTAATTGGCAAGCTTTTGGCCGAAGGAAGAACCGTGGACTCGGTTTCAGCCGAAACCGAGACACTCGCGGTTGGCTTAACCGCAGTTTCGGCCGAAACCGCGGACCGTGAGTGTCGGTCCTTTTCCTTGCGTTTTTTACAAATTTGCGTAGTCGGAGTATCCGACAGCATAATGTAAGCGAAATCGGAACCAAAAAACTCTTCAGCAAATTCCGACCGACGTCTAAGTGTCCGTCGGTTGAAAGAAGCACAGGCTAGACAAGCTGCTACGTCGTGGTCTGGGCCTAAGCAAGGTAAGCAGTAAGAGTGGAAATCTTTATGAGGTATTTGTTTCCCACAAGTTAAACAGTTATTCACTTTTTCTGACATCGGCTGAGGCAAGAAAGAGTCCCCAACGGGGTACTTAGCTTTTTAGAAGTCTTCGGTACTTGTAGTAGTAATCTCTGGTTCTGACCGACCGGCACTTGCGAACAGCTTCTGCTTCGGGCGCCACGCGGCAAGAAAGACTGAGGAAAATGGCATCGGCTGATGCCTTTATACCCGAACAACTGCAGCTATGACGTCGGGTGAAGTGTGACACCAGCCGAGGCCAGACGCAGACTTTGGAATCCGGCCGACCGAGGGGCTGCCTGACGACAGGACAACCCATTTGTAAGGACTGCAGATGCATCCTTGAAGGACATCCTGAAGGAAATCTTTTACAGGTTGCAGAGATTTTGTCTTATCCTCCAACTTTTTCAGTACCACCTCAGCTTTATTACCAAAAAGATTGTCCTTGTGCAAAGGAACATCTAGCAACTTAGACTTAACTGGTTCAGAAAAAGGCTGCTCCCTGAGCCAAGCATGCCTTCTAATTAAGAAATCAGTGGCTGCTGCTCTGCAGGAAGCCTCCAAAGTGTCAAAACCACAATGAAGTGAATGCTTATTAACTAAAGTGGCAGGATTCAGTAAGTCTTGTAAGTCTTTGTTTTCCATCATGGAAGGAATATCTCCAAGTTTAGCCTTAATAGCCTCCAACGTATGCTGCTGATACTTAAGCATGTGAAAAAGAATTCACGGATCTAATGGCAAGAGTTGCAGAAATATAGACTTTTTTACCCCACCTGTCCATGGCCCTAGATTCCTTATCAGAAGGCACAGGGTTTCTAGCAATAGTAACCTTAACACCCTTGGGGCTTTGAGAAATAATTTCTGGATCAACAGTAGGGTTTCTAAAAAGGAATTGATGAGATTCAGGAAACCTGTAATATCTATCCGGTTTTCTGGGGGCAGGAGGAACAGAATTAGGAGTTAAATAATTTTCCATGAAGACATCATCCACAACTTCCAAAACTGGAGGTACAGCCAGAGGCTTATGCTGTGGCAAATCTAAAAATTCACAGATTCTTTTCTTAGACTGTGGAAAATCCTGACATTCTCATTTAAAATGCAACCTAAGAGTATTCAAAGTACCCCCAAAGGAAAAATCTTCTGGAGGGGAGGCAGAAGGGGCAGAGTCCTCAGCATCAGAATTCTCAAAGCCAGAAAAAAGTTGAGAATGTCCTTCTTCACCAGCAGACATACTGGAAATCTCAGAATCTGAGACAGACAAAACATCAGGAGATAATTCCCTAGCCCTCTTTGAAGGGGGGGGGGGATGAGAGCCCCTAATCAGGGAAAGATCATCACCAGCCATCTTTACCAACTGGGACTGAGGTACAGGAGGGGAGGCAGACTCCTGCTTGTGAGTAGGTTTGCGGCTGGAAAGTTTACTAGCAATCCGGAGGGACTCGGGAGACCTAGCTACTGCAGAAGCCTGAGCTAAGGTAGTTGGTCTGGTTCTGGTCTCATGTCGAAAAGAAGAGGTGTCAGAAGCCGGTGCCTGCAAAGCTGCTCCGGACCCATTTGAGGTGGCGACAGGCAGAGGGTCTGAAGATGAAATAGCAGCCTGCGGCATGGAGGACTCGGTAAAGGTCTCGGCAAAGGCATGCGGCTGAAAGTCTGCAGACTGCAGGGGCTGTGAAAGTGCCTCACTAACTACCGCTGTGCTGACAACCAATTTTACCAGTGCGTCATCGGTAGATTTAACCCTAGGCTTGTTGCAGTCTTTGCGTTTCCTAGGAAGATCTGAAGTCAGGAGACCAGAAGACCCCATACCAACGAACTTAAGCCAGACTCCAAAATGCTTATACAAAATCTTAGCTCTACGTCATATGGTACGCTGGTTAAAGGAAGCACAGAGATCGCAGTTAGAGACGTTGTGCTCAAGGCCCAAACAAGTTATACAATAGGAATGAAAATAATGGTGTGGAATCTGTTTTCTACAGGCAAGACAGTTATTAGCTTTATCTGACATTCGTTAAAGCAAGAAAAGAGGATCCCCAACAGGGTACTTATACCTTGGTAGTCAGAAAGCAAAACAAAGGTAAATGGCTGATCGGCACTAGTGTGACTTGCATCTGCTTCGGGCTCCGTGGCAAGAAAGACTAAGGAAATGGTGTCGGCTGCCTCCCTTTATACCTGACGTACTGACATCAGTTTTACAACCGGTGGCAGCCGACGTCATATATCAAAGGACTTTGGTATTTGGGCCAACTGAGGGCTACCGGGAGCTGGATAACCCATATGTGAGGACTGCAACAGTGAAACACGAAGAACATCATTAGATATTATGTTAACAGGCAAAAATAACTCTTCTGTATAGTTTTTGCCACTCTAGATCTAGCCAAATCTTGTGACTTTGACAGTCTGATAAAGCACTTGTCACCAGTCCTCTGTCTAGTATCTCCAAAGAGCAGGTCATAACCGCAGCCTCTGTGGGATCGGATAACATTCCAGGCTGCCTACGACATGGTCTAAAACAGGACCTAGTGAAACGACTTGACACAGTCTTAAGTGCTGCCTTTGTCCCACCAGAGTGGAAAACAGCAACAGTAATTCCCTTGCACAAACTGGGTCCATCAACCACGATGGGAACTATAAACCCATAAGCCTAACCAGCCTTGCCTGCAAGGCCATGGAGAGAATCATCATGGACCTTATCAACAAAGACATAGGTGACCTTCAAACTTTTGACTCGACCCAATTTGGCTTCATTAAGGGTAGATGATGCTCATTAAACCTGGTGGACTTCAAGAATGTCACCAAAGCCCTGGATGAAGGCAAAACAGTATATACAGCCTATTTTGACGTAGCCAAGGCTTATTTCCTTGCTTCGCTTGAAAGAAAGTTACTGTTTGTCGTTTTTGCATTTAAGTTACCTGTAACACATTGCACTTGTTACCTGGCACTCGCTCACTAAAGCAATTATAAGTCAGCACTAAAAATTAAAAGCACTACACCCTCGCTCCCCATTGGCCCTTGTTTTCAATTATAAAGGAATTCCCAATATTATTCTAGCATGTCCAAAGGTCAGTTGTCAATCTCCTCTCCGGTCCAGCTGGTGAATATGGGAATCTTGAGGCAATGTTACAACTGCCTCATGTACACAGACAACCCTCTCCTCCTCCCAACAAATTCCAACACATGTGAGAGATGCAACCATATAGCCAAACTGGAGAATAAGCTCTCTCAACTCAGTACTGGCATAACCAGTCAGGAGGAGAAGGAAACCACACTCACTACAATTCCAGTCTCACATAGACCTACCACGAGAGCAAACCAAACACATAATCACACAAAAACATACTCGGAGGCTCTAAATAAAGATCTGCCTAAGCAGCAGAGACCTCCAAAGCAGACACCCAAGCAACAGCTACCCCAAAACAAAACACGTGCAACACATATCTCACAAAGCCAGTGTGTCGAACAGTCACAGCCCTTAAGGCTAAACAACACACCTGATACACTTGTAATAGGTGACTCTATCGTCAGGCACACTGACGGCCCGCTCACCAGGCTGAACAAGGAGAAGGTCACGGTGAGCAGCCTGTCTGGCGCTAGGATCCGCCACATAACACAAGCACTCAGGTCACTCCAAGGCAAGTACAAATATGACTCAGTCATTGTCCATGCTGGTGTGAATGACCTGAGACGTACCTCCCTGGACTACATGAAAAGAGACATAGAGGAGCTCTCTGAGCATGTAGCCCAGGCTGGTATGACCCTGACCTTGAGTAGCATCTTACCCTCACCAAAAATGATGCCACAATATGAAGACAAGATGATCAATTTCAACAATTGGCTTAAGTATTGGTGTCATTCAAAGGGGATCCAATGCCTGTCAGCTTGAGATGATATGCACGACAAGCCACGATGCTTTGCTAGGGACGGCTTGCACCTGTCACCCCTGGGCTTTCAGATATTGGCAAAGGCTCTTGCTACCCCCATAGTGCCTTTTTTAGGCAAGACTCAAAAGACAAACCCACCTCCATAGGTATCACAAGGGATAAGAAACTAAGAGTAATGCTACTCAACGCCAGAAGTCTAAACCTCAAGATGCACGCACTCGAAACTCTCCTTAGCATGGAGAACATCGATATCTGTGCAATAACAGAAACCTGGTTCAGGACTCCCGAGAGCACCCCAGCACTACCAGGTTATACCTCATACCATGCTTTTCGGCCCCAAAACTTGGACCGAACCACAAAAGGAGGGGGAGTATCGATATTCATCAAAGATACCCACACCTCCAGGTTGGTGGCAAAGCACGAAGCATCAGAGACTATCCATGTGCAACTAACAGTGGGTAAAACTGCCTTCCAGTTTATAGCCTGCTACAGACCACCCTCCCAAACCCAGGAACCCCACTTGGCCTTCCTGAGAACACTGGAAAATATGAAGGTCTCTCCGAACACCATTATATTGGGCGACTTCAACTACCCAAACATAGATTGGGAGCATTACTCTAGCTCCAACACCCTTGCCCAAAGGTTCCTAGAATTCATAAACTCAAATGCTATGGAACAACTTGTTACCACTCCCACAAGAGGGGAAAACATACTGGACCTGATCATCACCAGGATGGGGACTCTATGCTCCAGACCAGAAGTGTATCCCTCACTGATAAGATCAGACCATAAACTGATCTCACTGGATATTCACATCCCAACCCCACCCCCTGCCCAGAAAACCACAGTGAAAAACTTCTCTAAAGCAAATTTCACACTCCTCAAAACCGAGGTGGAATCCTTCAAAGCCCCCGGGCCTGTGGAAAATACGGTCCAGACCGCAGAATCCTTTATAAATGCATTCTATGAACACCTTCAGGAATGCATGGATCATGCAATCCCAAATAAAACCAAGACCCAATCCTCCAAAGGCAGACGACCTGTCTGGTGGACCCCAGCCATAAACAAACTATACAATAGAAGGAGGAAGCTACTACATGATAGAGCAAAATCCCAAAAAGGGAAGGCATCTCTGATCAGTACTAGCAAAAAACTAAGGGCACTCATAAAATCGTCAAAGGCCAGCTTCGAGAGAAAAATTGCACAGAACACTAAGGATAATCACAAGGCTTTCTTTAATTATGTTAGGAACCTGGGTGGGAATTCCCAGATATGCTCAGAATTAGTCCAAAATAACAAAAAATACACCGAACCCACAGACATTGCCAACATCCTAGCTGACAGGTTCAGTGCAAACTCCCCCCCCCCCACCAAAAGGGCAAATATCTATCCCAGCAGAGTGCTGCCCCCCTGACATCTCAGATGCTCAGGTGGGAGCCGCCCTCTCCAAAGCAAAAAACACAGCATCAATGGGACCAGACAGTGTCCCAGGCTGCGTCCTACATGAACTCCAAGAAGAGCTAAACCCAAACATAAAACTACTGTTCAATCTCAGCCTTACTACAGGATATGTACCCAAAGAGTGGCGTACAGCAACAGTGGTCCCTCTTCACAAAGGTGGTGCCTCAACGGACCCTGGAAACTATCGCCCCATAAGCCTGACTAGCTTGGTCTGCAAAGCTATGGAAAGGATCATCATGGACCTCATAAATAAAGATATTGGGGACCTACAGACACTGGATCCTACCCAGTTCAGCTTTGTTAAGGGCAGATCCTGCCTCTTAAACCTGGTTGACTTCTTTGAAACAGTCACCAAGGCCATTGACGAAGGGAAGGTGGTCCACACAGCCTATCTGGACCTCGCAAAAGCCTTCGATACAATACCCCACTCGGCATTATAGATAAGCTCACCAGCTTAAATATAAACCCCTATGTCACTAGATGGGTTGCAAACTGGCTCAAGGACAGAACCCACATGGTTAGAATTGCTGGAGCCATGTCAGACTCCAAACCAGTTACAAGTGGCGTCCCACAAGGCTCAGTCCTGGGACCTCTCTTGTTTAGTATATATTTCTCGGAGGTACAGGCCAACACGGAAGGACTGTGGCTGACCAAGTTCGCAGATGACTGCAAACTGGGTGCCATAATCGACTCTCCAGCCGACACAAGCATCCTCCAAAAGGGCCTCATAGAAACAGACAACTGGTGCCAGAGCCATGGCCTCAAGCTAAACGCTAAAAAGTGTATAGTCATCCCCTTTGGCAAAAACAAAGTGCCCACAAATTACCACATAGGTGGCAATCCATTAAGTACAGAAGAAGTAATTAGGGACCTGGGGACCCAAGTTGATAGCAATCTCTCATTTGACAACCACGTGGCCAAAGTGGTTAGAAAAACATTTTATATAGCCCACCTAATCATGAAGGGATTCACATCTAGATTAGGGGAGGTCATCGTGCCTCTTTACTCATCCCTCATCAGGCCCATAATCGAGTACAATGCCCCTTTTGGGATGTACCTTACCAAACACCTGCAGCAACTGGAAAGACCCCAAAAGTACCTCACCAAGAGGATCAAAGGGCTCAAACAGATGCCATATGCTGCCCGGTTAAAGAAACTCCAGCTCTACTCAGTGGCATACCGCCTGCTCAAGAGGTGACCTGTGCCTGACGTATAAGGCCATCTCCAACCCGGAATTAAGGGACATGCTGCACCTCAAAAAATCCAAATCCCATTGAGCTACACGCTCGAGAGACTTGAACCTCAGCACTGAAATAAATAGGACATGCTGGAGGGACAGATTCATAACCCAGAGGCTCCCTTCACTATGGAATAAAATCCCAGTCCAGGTTAGGCAGAGTCCCTCATTGACTCTCTTCAAGAGGAATCTTGATGAGTGGGTGGGAGATCATAGGTTTACCCCGGGTATCACTTCTGTGTCACTGTTAGACAGAGGCACAGTATACTAACCTCGAAAAAGGGCATAGCAAAATTAATTTAAAATGGGTGGTGAAAGCCAAACATACTCTGGCTGGGCTTATAAATGCCCTAGGGCAGATAGTCTTGTATGAACCTAAGAACCTAATATTCCAGGGTGACTCTGTTACCTCTGCTATTCTGCCTTGCCCTTAAACCATTAAGATGGCTATAAGTTGGCTCCTAGAAAACAACAAAGTGTAAAGACTTCTCGTCTTCTCTTTGTCAATGATTTAAAACTGTATAGCTCATCAGATGAGAAACTGAAACTGTAACTGCAAGTTGTCAAAACTTTTTCAGATGATATAAGAATGCCATTTGGTCTTGATAAATGTGCAAAAGCAACCTTTAAAGCAGGAAAACATCAGTTTGGGACAGTGTCTTGCATACAGACAGACACAAAGTCATAAAATATCAGGATTTGCAGGCAGAAACGAGAGCAATGTGGAAGAAATATACCCAGACAGTTCCAATAGTAGTAGGAGCAACAGGTCTTATAAAAAAGAATCTACAATCATATTGAGATATGCTACCAATATATGTAACTCCGTATGAATTGCAGGAGGAGACATTACTGGGCACATTGCGGGTGCTGCGAAAAGCACTTTCGGTGGACATCAAAGATTGAAACAATATTAATTTCATGAACTTTAATCGTACTTTGGGAATGGGGTCCATTCCCATCATAATATTAGAACCAAAAAGATTTGAAGAAATTAAAAAACTGGGAATTAACCCATATGTCATCAGATGAGTAGCCAACTGGCTCACCAACAGAACACATACAAAGTTGGGGATTCCGCCTCTACCAGCAGACCAATTACCAGTGGTGTAACACAAAGATCTGTGTTGGGTCCCATACTGTTTGGGATCTATTTCTCAGAAGTCCAGGTGAAAATAGATGGCCTGTGGCTTACCAGGTTCGCCAATGACTGCAAACTGGGTGCAATCACTGAGTCCCCCAGTGATGTTGACATACTACAAAAAGGGCTTACACAGACAAATGATTGCTGCCAAAGCCACAGACAAACTAAACACAAAAAATAAAAAATAAAAAATAAAAAAATAAGCATCATCATCTCTTTCGGTAAAGGGGAAGTCCTTGCAAATTACAATATTAACAGTACCCCCTTAGCTCAAATCCTGTGGTGACAGATTTGAGAACACAGCTTGATAGCAACTTTAACTTCTATCACCATGTTTCCACAGTGGTAAGGAAGGCCTTCTATGTTGCATATCAAGGGCATCATATTTAGAGCTAAGGATGTTATAACTCCCCTGTATGCATCCCTCATCAGACCAAGGGGGTACTGTTAATATTGTAAGTACAACACACCCTTCTATATTGTACCTCACCAGACACCTGCAGCAGCGGGAGAGGCCTCAGAGGTTTCTCACAAAGAACATTCAGGGCCTTCAACACATGACCTAAATGGACAGACTGAAGGCCCTGTCACTGTACTCTGTATCTTACAGGCTGCAGACAGACAGACAACTTGTGCCTGGCCTACAGAGCAGTCTCGGACCCTGCCTCAGTGGAAATGCTGTGCATCCGCAAGTCAAATAGGACAAGATTCAGTTGCTCTAAAGTCCTTAACCTAGCCTGCGACACTAACAGGACATGCTGAAGAGAGAGATACGTCTCACAGAGATTGCCACTCCTCTGGACCAAACTCCCAAGTCACGTAAAACAGAGCTCCTCAATGACCCTATTTAAGCATAATTTAGACAACTGAATTGGAGACTGTAAATTTTCGTCCGAGTTATCACCTATGTCCCTGTTGGAAAAGGGCAGTCAGTGCTGATCATAGACTTACACTGCAAATATAGACCATACAACTTTATCAATAAGGGAACAAGGGTATAACATGGCTAGACTTATAAAGGCTCTAGGGCCAATTGTCTAGTAACCTCCTATGAACCCTATAATGTGTACCCCTGGCAGATTACACTCTGTAAGGTGGATAATGATATTCATCGATAATGCCAGATCCCACTTATTCAATGCTATCGGACATGATAGAGTTCCTTCCTTTTTGTTTATGTACTATACTACTGTGGTATCCTGAAACTACCTGAAAATGTCCCAAGGAGAGAGAGAGAGAGAGAGAGAGTGAGAGAGAGAGTACCTAAAACAGAGAGTAATGAAGTATATTATAAATTGCAGAGTGCAAATAGCTATGCCACAGAAAACACATTTGGAAAGAACTGAGCATGTGAATTTGATAAAGAAAGGATTTCAGGATGGTTATTCAGCAGAATATCTGGGACAAAGGAAAAGGGGAATACTCATATTAACTACAAGAGGAGTTCCAATAATGATAGAAGAGGGGAAAAAGATAACAATGGGAGAGTTGTAGAATGGGTTACTGGCAAGGGATGAGGATTACACGGGCATATATTTATATTCCACCAAAAACTGCTAGAATGGAGCTTAAGAAAATTCTGGGAGAAACAATCAGCTTTCAGCAGGAAATATTACTTATAGGTGGGGACTGGAATTTGATTTGCAGCAGTGAAGATGTATTTGGAGGCACAGAAGGGAAAATACAACAAAGAGGGTAGTAGGTTTTTGAAGAAAGTTATGAAAATATTTGCCATGGAAGATGTTAATTCAATAGCAGGAGTTCACAGTGAATTTACATGTTATTCCCCAAGGTAAAAAAAAACTAGGCTAGGCTTAACAGAAATTATATTTTATAGGAACATGTGCATTTAATTGAAAGTGCTGATATGCATCCAGTAACAATTTTAGATCGTGCACTAATAATAACCAAAATAAAAATGTAGGGTAATGAAATAAAAATGAGACACTGGAGCTTCCCCACCTATCTGTTGAAAAGACAGAAATAAGGAATAGGCAGTGGAAATTATTCGGGAGTTATTAGGGAAGACAGAAATTTCTTCTTAAAATATAGCTAGAGAGTGGGATGAAATTAAAGTGGAGTTTAAAAATAGGGTAGAAATAAAAGAGCGATATGGTTAAAGACTAAGAATTATTTAGAAGGACTGATAATATAGTACTGCAGAATAAGGGAAATCTCACAGAAGAAGAGGAACAAATTGCAGAGTGCTAAACAGAAAATAAGGGATTACCTGTTTATCTTACTTATTTACAGATGATATTGTATACCTGAAAAACCTTAAAAGGACATTTCAGTCTGGCAGAACATTCTGAGACAGATTCATACCATTTTGCGATAAAAAATTAATAAAGATAAAAATAAAGCAATAGCTGTAAACTATGTACCCACACATGGATTGGTCCAGAAATACCCATATTTATGGGGACATGATAAAATGAAGTACTTAGGAGTATGGATTAAAACGGATTCTGTTATGGCAGCTAAAGATATGTGGGGCAAAGACTAAACAAAAGGTAATTCAAAAACTGAGAAACTGGAAGCTTTGTTTTATGGATATGGATAGCACAACACAAGCAGTGAAAATGTGATTAGTCCCTTTAGTTTTATACATAGGTCAGACATATTTTACCAACCAGTGCAGAAGTTTGGATAACAATTAATAAAGAGTTGAAAGGTTTCATCTGGGAGGGGAGAGAAGTGGGATAAGCTGATACTTCCAACAGAACAAGGTGGTTTGGGATTACCTGATTTAAAGGGGTATTTCAGAGCTATGCAGTTAAGGCTCTGATGCACAGCACAAGCAGAAAGCTATAATTCAAAGTGGAAAGGGATGATGATGAAACAGGAGGGAAGCTCAAGAAACAAGGAGAGACTGGGGTTTTGGATGCAGATCCTTGAGGAGGATATAAATATAACATTCTGTATGGTTATTGTTTAAGTAGCAGAAAGTATTTTAAGAACTAAGCTGACACAGGGATGGAGAAAGGAGATTCTGCTGATAGGGATGACTGAAATTAGGGATACCGACAATAGGCTACAGGGGACTGGAATTTACTGGAGAAAACTGGAAAAGGAACCACGGCATTGGGAGCAAATAATTACAGAGGGAAAAGTAACAGAATGGAAAGAAGCCAATAATTTACTTGGACTTGCAGGGAAGAGAATGCCTTCCCTATCAAGGATGAATATCAAGTATTGGCAAAGGGGAAAGAAATAGGGGGATCTTAAGTGAAAGTCCGGTAATGGTAGAGTTTTTAGTACAGTCTAGAACAGAAACTGCTGCAAAAAAGGGATAATAAGTATGGCATATAAAATATTGCAGGATAACTATAAGAATCAATCAGAGGAGTTTAGAAAGGATTGGGAAGAGAGAATGGATAAGCAATTCACAAAGAAACAATGGGGGATATATGTAGGACTCCCAAATATGCAACAAAGTCTAGAAGATCTAGGATCCTTGCTTGGAAGTGTACACATAGGTATTTTTATACCCCAAGTAGACTCCAAAGATTTTTTCCTCAGGTAGATTGCAAATGCTGGAAGTGTGACGTGGAAGAAAAGGGTAATTGGGTACTATTCTGGGGGGGAGGGTTGGAATGACTTAACAAATTTTAAAAATTCCCTGCAGACTACTCTAAGAAATATTGGGTGAGCAAAAAGGCAATTATTTTGTGAGCTATAATACAAAATTAGAATTGCCTACACATATGGCCTTTCTGAGTCTAATTATAGGGGCTGCCAAAAAAACAATTACTAGAAAATGGAAATCAAAGTCTAAAACAACTGTACTACAAATAGTGAATATAATAACAGAGATAAAACAACTGGAATGGGATCTTTAGAAAAAGGTAGGAGCAAAATTACATAGGAAAAATGGAAATTGTGGGAACAATACAAGCAGAATAATGTTTTGGAGGAGGAATGAAGTTTAAAAGAAAGCGAGATTTGAATGAGCTGTAACATTTGACTGACAATGACTGGACAGATTAGTGATGTTTACTGTGTGCAACTAAAATATGTCAATATGGTTTATTTTCATTTATATAAATACATGATTGCCTATGTAATAAATGATAATTTAATACAGATGTTTCTTGTTTAAAATATAAAGATTGCTGATCATCAAAATAAAAAGGAAAGACAATGCCTGAATGCCTTCACTGCTCTTTCCAGCACTAAGACATCCTTTAGATTAATGTGCATCTTACCAAGATGAAGAGCAAAGGCTTTATTCCTTGACTGAAGCAAGGCAAGCAACCCAATCCAGAGTATGCAGTTTCCATCACAAGAACAAAAGGATGCACCATAACAAAATTACTTTCTCCATTCTTTTGAATAATTTCTTCCACCAACTTATTATTCTCTGAGCAGAGGAGGAATAAAAAGAATGAGAAACAATTCATTCTTGTTCCAACGATTAACTCATTAATAGGCACTTGTAGTCAGTTAATGAGACACTACATTCCTGACTCAGCAAGCTGGACAGCAATTTTCTGAAGACCACAGTCAAAGAAAATTTAAATGTGAGAAAAATCTTAATTTGAACATATAAAACAGTTTTCTGCCTTAAATGGGCAATTCCTTTAACAGCTTAATCACAGTACTGAATACCACAAATTCAGTACAACAATTAAGTTGCACCATAACAAAAGCACTGTGTGTGGTCTGCCTTTCAAGTACTGAATGAAACAAGACAATCCACATGACTAAATGCTGCAGGACTGAGGCAATACACAGTACAGGCATGAGTGAGTTAAGCTGGCTGATTCTACAGATGTCTGTGACAACAGTGAAATCTCATGTGAAGTCTTCAATGTAAAATTAGTAGAATGCTTACTGCATCAGACCCAGAATGGAAAAGGAATAACCTTGCTGTCAATGTAGCTTACATGGTTACTACTCAGAAAAAGAAACAGAAATACATCTTTGTACTGAAAAAGAAATACCCTCAGTGAAACATATCTAGTACCTTTCCAAAAACAGCTTCTGCTGAAATGGCATGAAATCTGACTTTACTTTTTTACTGAAAGTCCCAAGGTGCCTAGAAAGTGAAGAATGATTTTTAAGTAATCCATAAGTTGTTCATCATAATGAGTGCATGTCATATAGTTCCCAAGATACATGCAAGCATTTTGTGAAAATCCTTGGGGCAGTGGTCAAACAATGGGAAGGACAGCAAATTGGCAATGGTCATCACTACCAGAAAGCTGAAAAGGCTCCAGCGGAAAGTCCTTGATATCAATGATGCCTTTCAGTTCTTTTGCATAATTAGAGAAATGAGACCTACGTGGGTAACAACCATGACTTGCTGGACCCTCAAAATTTAAAAATCCAATGTAGGTCTCCTTGGTTTTCTTTAGGGAAGATTTGCAAAGCAAGAACTTGCAGCCTTAAAGTGAGATGGGACTCTTGTTACAAAGTCTGCTAAAAAAAAAAAAGGGTGACAGTGGTCTATTTATTTATTTATTTTTGTTAACTAGGTAAGCAAATTGGGTCTTCTCAGTCTCTGTTTAGCCACAAACTGAACCATAAGGGCAAAGATAAAGACAACATATATGGGTAAGTTAGTGTAGTCAATTAGAGTATTTTGGAAAGGTAGGAGGAAGCAGCAGTACCTGGAGAAAACTTCTGCAGTGTCTTAACATACAGAACCCCATATACACAGTGATCAGGAGGTGAGGACTGAATACCACACCCTGGAGCTCTGGCACAGAGATCTTACTAATGAGCTACCATGCTTAACTGACCCAAGATGCTTCTGGTTACAGGCAGAAATGGAGAGAAATTCTGTACTGTACCTAGTTTTCAGTAGTTGCTCCAACTGCAAATATTAGGAGCTGCTGAATTATGCCTCCCCAGGTGACACTGACAAAATAGGTAGAAGAATCACAGACAAAAAGCTACATGTACTGTTTCTCTACATAAGTGGTGCAGAGGAAAAAAATGATTTAAGCAATATTTTTTTCTTGTCTGAACTATTCCGTTGAATCTCGGGTCCTTTTTAGAGTGAATTTTAGTTTGGGTAGCACCCCTTTCACTTCTGTAAAGTATGAACAGAAAGGATTTAAAAACATTTTTAAGGCTGTTTTCTATCTCTGGCTAAGGCCGTTCCCCTCCTTACATGAAGTATGCTTTTTAAGTATTATCACAGATGCATGTAGTAAAAAGGTAATTAAGTGCACATATGTGTAAACAAAACTATTTTCTGTTTAGTATTTAATAAAACTACCACATTGTCCATGAATTATATTTCTAAGTTAAAAAAAAACATCTCTGAAGAATGCAAGATAATATTTGGTGGGTATCAAAACTTATGTAACTACTCAGACAGTTAAAAGTCAAAGAACATGAATTATGAATCCTTTTGTCACTATCATTTAAGTATCTGAAAAATTTGTCAGATGGAAAAACATTTTCAAACATTAGCCAGCATTGCTTGACACAAGGCCATTAGAATCAAAAAGAAAAATCTCCACTTGGAAGGGATGAATATTGAAAATGCAGAAAGGAAAGAAGTACAATCACAGCCAGCTACCAGTAATACAGTCTAACAAATTAATACTCACTAGAATCTTCATAAACTGATAAAAGGTTATGAAGCATAACTTCCTGTCAAGTCTGCCTGCGAGCAAGAACTCTACTCATGGCCTCATGTTATCAATGGAATTTCTATATATATATATTTTTTTTTTTACGTCATTGTCTTCTACTTCATCTACTGACCATGAAACTACTGACGAGACCATTATCTCATTCCCCTTTTAAAGGTGAATGCACAGTTATAGTCTGGTCATCAACTAGGCAGCCATCACAGAGTTTTTTTTTCAGAGTCCAAATGTGGCCCATGCCTTCCTACAAGGTGCCAAGGAGTGGGTGTGCAAAAGGGTGGCATGAGGGCTTGCCACATCAGCTTCTGTCAGTGCCCACACACTGTAAACAGTCTACCAGCCCATATCTGGTATAATACAAGGACTGCAAGGAGAGTATGCATCCCAAAAGAGACATGATCCAAACCTCTCGGGAGAGGTGATTAGGTCCTGCATCATCGCAGTCCTCTCTCATCAGCCAGCTCCTCCACTGCCCAGCTCCCAGTCAAAACCAGGATGGTTGGGCTGTGGCATGGGCCTTTGTCCCTCTATGCCACAGAGCCAGCACCATTCAGTCCTTCTCCTGCAGCCATTAAATTTGAACACTTGCAAACTAATGACATTATACCTGTTTTTTGCAGAGTTATCTCTCAGACTTAACACATTTTTTCATCAAAGTGCCAAATGCTACAAACAATTCCTCCTAAATGAATGTAGCAAATCTGTGAGAAGCAAACTCACGCAATGCACAAATCTGTCTTCCTCCAAAAATAAGAGTATACATATTTGTGTATTGCAAAGTTCCTTGCATCACTCTTGCGGGTGGCTTCTCCTTGCATCACCTTATTTAAATGCTGCTAGATCCAGTTCAAGACAGAGAAGTAAGGGCTATCACCCTTCCAGGTCTGGGGAACTGGACTCTAACTTTGGTATTTTGCACAAGTACAAATCTTATAAAAATACTTCGCCCACATGAACCAACTGTACAAAAACACCTACGTGCTTTTAAATTTTTGCATGTAACACATGCTACTTTTCATAGCTTATGCAACTGCATCTCCTGTATAACCTACAGACTGTCTATTCTCGCATTTCTTTTCCTTCATTCTAAACACACATCTCCACATTTCATTACATCCCCTGAAACAATCTTCCCTGCCTTAAGATACAGAATGATGGTCTCATAACATTGACTCCTGATTTTCAAAACTCTACACAGGAATACCATTAATCTTATCTCTGTAATGTGACATTAGATACTCAATGTGAACTCTTGATTGCTCAGATGGTTGTACATATGAAATATTATTATACCTACTACTTCTAAAAACTTGTTCCCCTTGAATTGCAATTCTTAATCACTTGCAGCATTTTGAAATGAGCTAGATACTTCAAAGGTGGCAAAAGATAGATTGATGTATAAAAAGTTTATGCACACAACCATAACATCCCACCTGTGTTGTCCATTTTCATTCTTCAACTGATGGGTTTAGATCTGAACCATCAAATCCAACTCTGCCATTGCAAAAGCTCATGGCAACACCGAACTCTCAAGCTTCTCCCTTACACAGAATGCACCAACCCCAAATACCTCAGATTTTGTTTGCTGGCTGTAGCATAAAAAGTAATTCTCATACAAATAGACATAAACGTAAATATAGAAAAAAGGCTAGACAAGGCCTTATCTGGCCCTTTATCATGTTTGGAGTATGCACAACTTTTAAATCCATACAGTCCCTCCAGAAAATCATAAGGATGGGGGTTGGTGGGTGGGGAGTTGAGGAAGAATGAAAATGGACAACACAGATGGAACATTATGGTAAATACATAACTTCATTATCTGATGCTGTCAATTTCCATTCTGTCCCCAACTGATGGGACAAAGACCCCAGCTACCAAAATCCCAGGGTAGAGTCAAGGAAGGATATTCCTAAGCACCACTGAACCAAATGATACTCTGTTTCTTGATATCGGATCTAATTTGTAATGAGCGATAAAGGTATGGGGGGGGGGGGGCAAGTTGCTGGCTCACTTATTTCATCCATGGAAGCTCTGGAATGAAAAACAGAGGAAGTTGCTACAGACCTAGATGAATGAGCACGCATCTGCCTTGGTAAGGGAATATTCAGTTTCTTGGAAATAAAGGTGACACAGGCTGTAAGCCACCTGGCTAGAGTGACTCTGGACACTGGTTTACCCAATGTCACATCCATAAATGAAACAAATAACTGATCTGTAGTTCTGATATCCTTTGTTCTATGTAGACAGAAGTGCAGTTGCCTATGAACATCCAATAGATGAAGTAAGTATTCACCTTTGAGTAATTTGGAAAGAAAACCGGTAAATTAATGGACTGGTTAATATGGGACTCTGATGCTATTTTGGGCAAAAAGGATGCATTAGTCCATAGTGTAACCCTATCTTTATGAAAAAATAGATATGTGGACTTCACAGACAAGGCCTGAATTTCTGATATTTGTCTGGTAGAAGTAATAGCCAATAATAATGTTTTCCAAAAAAGAAATTTAGGACTACAGTCATGTGAGGGTTCAAATGGTGACCGGATCAAGGCTTGCAGTACCAGATTAAGATCCCATGGAGGGGTAGGATCTTTAAGTGGATGCTTCAAAAGGAATGTGCATCACAAAAGGGTTTTACAAAGTTTATGAGAAGCAAGTGATGAACCATCAAATCCACTATGAAATCAGCAATTGCTGACAACTGAACATTCACTGTTGAAGCAATGGCTTCTTGACTAAAAAGTATTGTCAAGAAGTTGAGAATGCAGTGAATCTGGACAGAAAAGGGGTCAATATGATGTTGAGCAGCCCAGTGTAGAATCTCTTCCATTTACTGGCATAAAGTTTCCTTGTTGATGGTTTAAGTGAAGATAGTAAAATGTGGCAAACAGGAGATGAAAGCACAGGATGTCTGGCTATTACTGGAAATGGAGAAATCAAGTCATCAGCTTAAGACTGGGAAGGTTTGGATGAATCATGCCTATTGGGTGAGACAGCAGATCTGGAGCTGGGTCCAGAATCCAGGGTTGATGAACTAGATGAGGCCACAGGAAAGGAAACCAAATCTGTCCAGGCCAATAGGGAGCAATGAGGATGACCTTGCTCTTCAACCTGGTATCTCTCTGAAGGAACTTTGTAATCAAAGGAATTGGGAGGATAAGCATACAGTAGACCAGTGGACCAATTGTGGAGAACAGCATCCCTCGGCGACTCCCTTTGTGGGGGGATTAGAGCAAAGTAGCTGCTGCACTTGTTTATGAGAGATGCAAAGAGATCGCAGCAAGGCTGGCCCCATTGTCGGAAAATCATTTCTGCTACATCTTTGTTGATGGACCACTCATGAGGTAGTAGAATATACCTGCTCAGTTTGTCTGCCAATATGTTGGACTTCCCTGGAATATACATTGCTATAAGAAAGTGGCTGGAAGAGATTGCCCATTACCAATCCTAAGCACTTCTTGACACAGGGGGTAAGATCTGGTTCCCTTTGTTTGTTGATGTACCACACTACTAACATGTCTATTTGAATTACAATCTTACTGAAGGGAGAGCACTCTGAAAGGCCTGCAACACTAAAAGCACTGCTCTCAACTATGGAGCACTGATATACAAATTGGTCTCTTCGGGGGATCAAGTGCCTTGAACTGCTTTCTCAGGTAATGCCCCCCCCAAAAAAGCTGGAAAGCATCTGTGGTCACACTGGCCTTGGGCAGACAGGTGATGAATAAACATCCTTGTAGGACTTTTTCTGACTGAATCCACCACAGTAGATCCCTTTTCCATATATTGGCGATTCATATCTGAGCAGATAAAGGAAGACAAAGTACTGACCATTGCGAGGCTAGCATTCACTGAAGAATTCTCATGTGACATCTGGCTAAGGGAAATAATATTACTGCTGCCGCCATTGATCCCAGAGCCTGAAGGACCAAGTGGGCTCTGATTCTGGCACTGCAAATTATCTTTTTCACTTGCAATCTTATAGTCTGAACGCTGGAGATGGGAAGTGAGGCTATAGTGGATTTTGTATTGAGGAGTGCTCCTATGAACTCTAGAGTTTGACTTGGTTCTAGACAAGACTTTTGGTAGTTTATTGTGATTCCTAGTACAGTACGTGTCTAGATCACTTTTTGTCTTGCTATGATGAACTGATGACTGGTCGGGGCAGAAATGAGCCAGTCGTCTGAGTATGGAAACACTAAGAATCCTTGTAGTCTCAAATGAGCTGCTACTACTGCCAAGCATTTGGTGAACAACCTGGAGGCTGTGGTGAGACCAATGGGCAGAATCCTGAACTGAAAGTGACTGATTCCCATCCGGAAGCGTAAAAATCTTCTGGAAGGCCTGTTCATCATTACATGATAGTATACATCCTGAAGATCTATTGAGCACATCCAAGTATCCTTTTCCAAAAAAGGGAGAATGAACTGAACCGTGACCATCTGGAACTTGATCTTTTGAATGGATTTGTTTAAGATGCTGAGATCCAGAAATGGTCTCCAGTTCCCTGTTTTCTTTGCCACTAAAAAAAAAAAATCTTAAATTCCAGATTCTATTTGATCTGGGGGCACATCTTGGATGACTCTTTTTTTCTAGCAGCTTCTGAATCTGAATTGCTGCTTGATCCCTCTGACTGGGTGTAATATCGGTGAATTTTCTTGAATTGGGAGGATAAAGGGAAAATGGTATTATATAACCTCTGGAAATAATTCTCTGCACCCAAGTATCTGTTTATTTTTAATCAGGCTCTCTGGAACACGGACAAGAAATCCCTGATTGCCTCCAGAGGGGGAGAATCAGACCTCTTTTCAGACAGCGCTGAAAGGGCTTACCAAAGAAAGAATCCCTTGACCCTTGATTCTGCAGGCCACCTCTGCCACCGGGGCAGGGTCTACCATTCGAGTACTCCCCTCTACCCCTGGGGGAACTTCCTCCACATGCATCCTGGAAAGATCCTTGGGATTTCCTGAACCACATCTTCTGACCGCCATGATGATTCCTTGAAAAGAATCTCTAAGGAGAGGAAAAACCTACACCCACGGCAGAAAGAGTCTTTCCATCCTTCTCACACCTGGACAATGTGTCTTACCATGGAACCAAAAAGGGATGGGTCGTCAAAAAGGAGCACTGACAAACGGACTTAAAGGGCTACGCAAAATTACATAAGCGCATCTAGGCATGTCTCCTAATGGCAATTCCTGAACCCACTGCTCTCGAGGTTCCTTCTACTACATTAGAAATGAGCCTCTTGGAGGAGCTGGATGTCGATTGTAGGATAGCCAACTGCGAGGTGATGGATGCTTTTATCTCTTCAGAAACGGATCCTGAGTGGGTATCCGATAGCTCCTTAAATCAGATCCCTCTGTAGCCTTTTGAAATGTGCCAAATAGTTCAAGGACTTTAAGCGAAGGTTGCTGAAGCATAGACACACTTCCTGCATCTATCGATCGCCTGAGACTCTTTGTTGGGGGGATGAACAGAGGAACGTTCTTCTGCAAGTTCTTTCTTAGTGGCCCCCACAACAATCATGGCATCTATTGGCACACACTTGGACCAAAACTGTTTATCCTCTGGAGCGGTCATAATTTTATTGGGCTTCCTGTGATTTGGCTCAATGGTGTCGGGATCCTTCCATGCCTGCCATAAAACCAAGTTAAGGAGTTCATCAGTGGGCAGGGCCTCCCAGAAGGTAGATGGGACAGTACCAAATGCCTCCAGGAGTACAGACTTTTCTGAAGGACTACTGCAATTCCAGCCACCTCTCTGCTTCAGGATTTCTAGGATGTCTCCGAATGAGACATCATCAGGAGGTGAGAGTGGGGATCCTTCATCTTCATCAAAATCTGTATCTTCGGTGACAGATTCAGGGGAATCTAAATGTTTCCTCTTACATGTTTTCTTCTTAGGGACCTCCTCATGGGAGACTCTGGGGAGGTGTCAGAAGAAAGTACAGTTTTGTACCTACCATAAATGTAGATGTCCGAACTGGATAGCATCTGCAGTCATAACAAGTGGGTAGTCCTGTCGTCAGGCAGCCCTGCAGTCGGCCGGATTCCAAAGTCCGGGTCCGCTTGATGTGTGTCACTCCACCCGACGTCTCCCCGGCGTCATCTCTGTTGGTTCGGTATAAAAGCACCAGCCTACGCCATTTTCCTCAGTGTTTCTTGCCCCAGATGCCAGTAGCCCTCTTGCAGGCTAAAATTTGGATAGATGCCAATGTTTCCAAATAGATAGAGGTAAACACAACAATAAGCATATATGTACATATATACAAACAAATACACCATAAAGACTCCCCCAACAGCTAGCTATTAGGAGGTAAACACCTAGGAGTACCACAGAGGGAAGGAGGAGGGTAATCCTGACTGCAGATGCTATCCAGTTCGGACATCTACATTTATGGTAGGTACAAAACTGTACTATGTCCTTCATGGATGCATCTGCAGTCATAACAAGTGGGTAGAATACCATAGCCAACTAGGGAGGAGGATAAAAGTAGATTATGGTGTGTTTAGGATCCCTTGCAGTACAGCAGTGGCAAACCCTGCTCGGGATCTGGAATATAGAGGCAAATTATAATGCTTGGCAAATGTATGCACGGAGGTCCAAGTAGCCGCCTCAATAATGTCTTTGGTTGCCACTCCTCGTAAGAAGGCTGTGGTAGTGGCTGTTGCCCTTGTAGAATGAGGTCTTATGTTCTGTGGAATTGGTTTTCCATGGAAGGAGTAACAGTATCGTATGCAATTTCCTATCCATTTGGAGATTGTCTGTTTGGAAATAGCTTTTCCTTCCCTTCCTGTTGCATAGGCTACAAAAAGTTGGTCAGTCTTTCTGCTATTTTTGTTCTGTCCAAGTAGTAGCGTAGCTGTCTATGTACATCCAAGGTATGCAGTATTCTTTCCCTCTGTTTTGTGGGTTGGGAAAGAAGGTAGGTAGGTGGATTGCCTGGTTTAAAGATACTCTGGATACCACCTTGGGCATAAATGTAAGATTAGTCCTCATGGACACTCTATCTTGGTGGAAGATTAGGAAGGGTTGCACTGCCATTAAGGCCTGTAGTTCTGAAACCCTCCTTGCTGAAGTAATTGCCAGTAGGAAAGCAGTTTTCCATGACAGGTGTTGTAGGTCTGCTGTTGCTGCTGGTTCAAAGGGTGATAGTGTCAACTTTTCTAGCACAAAGTTTAAATCCCAAGCTGGTAATGGTGGTTTCCTTGGAGGTTTTACATTCTTGATTCCTCTGAGGAACTGCCTGAGCAAAGGGTGCTAAAAACAGGTGGATCAAAGCTGTATTCTGCTGAAATAGCTGATGCATGTATCTTGATGGAGGAGTAGGACAGGCCTGAATGAAGAAGTTCCAGATACTCCAGAATGTTAGGCATATCTATGTTTGACACATCTTTTCCTCTTTCCACTCCAAATGACAAACCTTTTCCATTTTCCAGCATAGTTCCTTCTTGTTGAAGGTCTGCGTGCGGTTTCAAGAATAATGTCTTTAACTCTTTGGGAAAGTTCTGGATTAGCTGCTGCTATGTGATGTTCCATGCAGTCAGTTGCAGCGTTTTAGGTTTGGATGTATGATGCTGTAGTTGTTCTGAGTTAACATCAAAGGCATCAGGGTATTGGCCACATATTGTTCGAGACATGCTCTTCAGTAGTGGGTACCAGTGTTGTCTTGGCCAGTTTGGAGCTATCAGGATTATCCTTGGACGTTCTTCCTTGATTTTTAGTAGTACCTTGTGTATCAAAGGAAGAGGTGGGAATGCATATGCTGTTAGGCCTTTCCAGTTGAAGGAGAGTGAGTCCACTTTCCATGCTAGTGGGTGGAATGTCCTTGTGCAGAATTTTTGAGCTGGTGATTGAGAGGTGATGCGAATAGGTCTATCTGTGGCATTCCCCATTTCTTTGAGATGGTCTTGAAGATGTCCGGGTGCAGCTTCCATTCGTGGGCATCAAGTGGTTCTGCTTAATATGTCTGCTTGAGTATTGTCCTTCCCTCGTACATATTTGTCCTCTAACTGATTGTTCTAGCTGAGTGCCAGCGTCCACAGCTCCAAGGTCATTCTGCATAGGGGTATGAATGAGTGCCTCCCTGTTTGTTGATGTACCACATGACTGTGGTGTTGTCTGTCCTTATCATCAACTGGCCCTCTTTGAGGAATGGTTTGAACTTTTGGATTGCCAGTTTTACTGCCAGCATTTCTTTTAGATTGATGTGCAGGTGAAGTTGATCCTGTGTCCACAATCCTTGCACGCATTTGTCCAGCATGTGGGCCCCATCCTAGGTCTGAAGCGTCTGTTGTGATGGTCTGGCTTGGTTGACATCTGCGAAAGGGTAGGCCTGGGTTTGACTGGCATGCCTGAGCCCACCATAGGAACTCCTGTTTTAAGCATGGAATTAGTGGGATTTCTGTTTCTAGACTGTGTCTGTGTTGGGACCATAAATTCTTTAGGTACCACTGTAGTTTCCTCATATGTAGTCTGGCAAATGGGACCAAGATTATGCATGATGCCATGAAGCCCAAGGCCTGCAGAACTTTTCTTGCTGTTAACTTGTTCAGTTTTGTTAGTGCCAAGAAGTAAAGAGGAAGTTCTTTTGTTTTTCTGTAGTCAGGAATGCCATTTGTTGTACTGTGTCCAATTCCCGCCCACCAAGAATGTCCTTGTTTGGGATGGTATCAGCCTTGACTTTTGTAAATTGACTGTGTATCCCAGTCCTTGTAGCAAGTAAATGACCCTTTGTAAATCTGTTGTCAGCTTGCTTTTGTTGTCCCCTTGTAGCAGGCAGTCGTCCAGGTATGGGTAAATTTGAATTCCCTGTAGTCTGCAATGGGCGATTACTGATGCCAGGCATTTTGTGAATACTCTGGGCGCAGTAGATAAGCTTCAAAGGGCAATGCTGAGAATTGATAGTGCTCTGATCCTGCAAGAAATCTGAGGTATCTTCTGCAGATTGGTCGAATGGGGACGTGCAGGTATGCCTCCTTGAGATCTAGAGTTACCAGCCAAGACTCCTTGCCCAGCATGGGAAGAAGTTGCTGTAGGGTCAGCATTTTGAATTTTGGGACAATGATGTATGTATTTAAGGTGGACAGGTCGAGAATTGGTCTCCAACTTTTTCCTTTCTTGGAACTAGGAATAGTCTGGAATAGAACCCCTTTCCTTGTTCTGCTGTTGGCACTCTTTCCACAGCTCTCATGTTTGCTAACTCCATTATCTGGCGAGAGCCTCTGTTTTTGATTTGGAGGTAGATTTGGCATTCCTCTTTTGACTGGTAAAGTGTGGAAGTGAAACCGTAACCTTGATCTATGGTTTGTAAAATCCACTTGTCTTTTGTTATGTAGTGCCAGTTCTTTGAAAATAAGGTTAACTTTCCGCCTAGAGGAGCTGCTATTTGTTCCCTGGTAGGCGGATTTAGGATTAAGTCACTGTGGTTGTGCTGATGTAGTGGCAGTGGCTGTGTCTGTGCCTCTGTTGTTACCTTGCCACTGTCGTCCTCTGTAGGCACCTCCTCTGGATTGGTTTCTGCCTCTGGAACGTCTATTCCTGCCCCTTTGAAATTTTGTGGAGTCAGGAAAGGACCAATTTTTGGCAGGCCAGTTCCTGCTAAACCTTGGGGTTGAACCTGCAAGAAATCTTTAACAGTTTGAACAGATTTTGCCTTTTCTTCCATTTTCTTCATAACCTGCTGGGCAGGTGTACCAAACAAACTTGTCTTGTCCATAGGAGCATCTAGCAACTTAGCTTTAACATGATCCGGTAAAGCTTGTTCCTTTAGCCATGCATGCCTTCTTATCACTGTGCCTGTCATGGCTGATCTAAATGAAGCCTCCAGTGCATCATAGCCACATTTTAAGGAATGGTTGCTAACCTGTTGTATGTTATTTACCATCTGTAATACATATTTCTTATCAAGAGATTCATCAGTGGTTAGTTTTTTAGTTAACTGATCAAGCATAAACTCTTGGTATTGTATCATGTGAAACTGACAGTTTAAAGCTCTAGCTGAGAGAGTAGCTGAAGTGTAGACCTTTACCCCATCTGTCTAATGACCTTGCTTCCCTTTCAGAAGGAATAGGGTTTTAGCTGTGGTCGGCTACTGCCTTGGGACCCTGGGATACAGTTTCTGGGTCTGCAAGTGGGGCCTTGTAAAGGTGGTGATGAGTATCTGGCACCCTGTAAAATCTGTCTGGTTTGGCAGGGGCTGGGGGTAAAGAATCTGGAGTGGAGCAAACATCATTGAAAGCATCATCCACCACAGAGAGAACAGGAGGTATAGCTAAGGGCCTGTGCTGTGGGAGGTGCAGAAAGGTCCTAAGTCTTTTCTGGAGTCTGAAAAATCCTGTTGCTGCCATTGGAACTGTTCTCGCATGGCATGCAAGGTTTCCCCAAAGGAGAATTCTTCTGGTGGGGAAGCAGCTGGAATGGATTCTTCAGCATCAGAATCTTCAAAATTGGAGAAGGAGCCTCTGGCTGGTCAGTTATGTCTGATTCATCAGCAGAATCATCAGAAGACACTGGCTCAGGGGCTCTGCCCTAGGTCTCTTCTCTGGGGGCTGAGAGGCCCTGTCTGGGTGAAATTGAGATCCTCTAATTAAAGAAATTAAATCTTCTGCCAAAGAAAGCATTTGAGAACTAGAAGAGGGCCTGGATGAGGGGGTTTAACAGGCACTGATTTAGTAGTCTTGGCTGCTTTAGCCCTGGCGAAGGCCTTAATGGACATGGCTGCTGGAGGCCTAGCAGCACCACGTGCTGGGGTAGAGACATCCAAGGGATGGTGTCTGATAAGTCAACCACCGTAGTGGGTAAAATTTCTGAGGTCGATTCAAGAGTTGTAGCAGGGGCCTCAGTTGTAAGAATAGGTTCAGCTGTACTTTGATCAGTTTTCTCGGTTTCGCCTAAACCGAGACACTGCTGTTTGCTTTACCGTGGTTTCGGCGAAACCGCGGACCCGAAAGTGTCGGTCTTTATCTTTGCGTTTTTGGTAGATTGGGTAGTCGGAGGATCCGACGGCATAATGTACGCAAAATCAGTACCGAAAAACTGTTCTGCAAACTCCGACCGACGCCTAAGCCGTTCGTCGGGTTGAAAGAGGCACAGGCGAACAGGCTGCTACGTCGTGGGCTGGGCCTAAACAAGGCAGACAGTAAGAGTGGAAATCTTTATGAGGTATTTGTTTCCCACAGGTTAAACAATTGTTAACTTTTCTGACATCGGCTGAGGCAAGAAAGAGTCCCCAACGGGTACTTAGCTTTAGAAGTCTTCAAGCAGTATTCGCAGAAGTAATCTCTGGATCCGACCGACCGGCACTTGCGAACAGCTTCTGCTTGGCGCCACGCGCAAGAAAGACTGGGGAAAATGGCGTCGGCTGATGCTTTTATACCCGAAGACCAACAGAGATGACGTCGGGTGGAGTGCGACATCAGCCGAAGCCGGACCCGGACTTTGGAATCCGGCCGACTGCAGGGCTGCCTGACGACAGGACAACCCACTTGTTATGACTGCAGATGCATCCATGAAGGACATGTGGGGATACCCTGATGGGTAACCTGGGGTTTCAGTATCGGACGACTCTCTCTATGGAGAGGCTAGCTGAGACTCCAGATGCAGAGATGAGACAGATGTACACAGAGGATCCGAGTGAGTTTGCACCCTCTGAGTCAAGGGTGCAGACAGGGCTTTCTCCACAGCAACAAAGGCAGACTGCCCCAGGGAGGGATAAGATCCAGGATCTGAGACAGGACATCACTGATCTACAATCCTACCCTGCTCTGAAGACAGTCCATCTGAGGCTGAAGTTGGAGCCAAAATGACCATTACCGAAGCACCGAGGTGTAGCAATGGCTCCAAAAACCCGGAATCAGATCTGAGAGCTCTCCTAATCTGACTGAACCAAAGAGCACAGAGCAAGCCTTGGATCCAAAGCTGATGGGGCAAGGGCGACTTGGATCCAAGGGCTCCAAGACCTTGAAGGGAGGCAGAGGAGGAACTAATAAAGGTGGTGTAGTGGACGGAAGTATTTCCTGATCCAATGGGGTAGGAGCTGAGAGAATAAATGGCTGTGACGGCATCAAGAGGATCCTTCTCAGTAATCTCTCCACATCCTCTTCCATAACACTTCTGGAAGAGCAAGTGGATATCCCTGAAGGAGAGTTGGGTCTCTCTAAAAAGGGAGATGGGACCCTAGACGGAAATGGGTCCAGTGAGGGTGAGTATTTGGTCCTTGGTAAAATTTCAACATCCAAAATTCCTTTAGTTGGATCCAAGGGGGGGGGGTCTGATCTGATGTATCTTTCAATTTTGCAATGTTTGGATCTGAAGAAACCGTCTGATCCGAAGACTGCTTCTTACTATGCTTCTGATACGAAGAAGCTGTACGATCCAAAGTTTCTGATCTTTTTTTTCTTGGATCTGAGGAAAATGGTGGATCCAGAAAAGATCTTTTAAATGATTTCTCTGAGGCCTTAGAAGAGGCTGTTGAGGTGATCGGAGATGTTTGAGCTATTTTATTGGCTTTTGAGAAAGTACAGTTGTGTACACTCACCATAAATGTAGCTGTTTGAGTGTATTCACTGTTGCAGTCATTACATTTGGGTAATCTGCTGGCAGGTTGCCCTCAGTCGGCCTGACTTCCAAAGTCTTGGGTCCTGCGTCGGTTGCCGTCTTCTCTTCCATGACATCAGGGGTATAAAACATGCAGCCGACACCATTTTCTTTAGTTTTTCTTGCCCCCGATGTCAGGTGCCCCCAAAAAGGTAGCAATATTATATATATATATATATATATATATATATATATATATATATATATATATACACACACACACACATGCATCAATATAAACTTTACCTTCATCTACAAGCAAATACACCACATAGGTTGAAGATAGAGAAGGAAAGATAAACTGTAGAATGACAGGTGAATGGCAGTCATTGCATTTGGGTAGAATCCCAAAGCTATGGTTGGGAGGCTGGAGCTAAACAGCATTAGGTGCAGCTACAAGGCCCTGCAGCATTGCAGTGGCAAAGCCTGCCCTGGACTTAGAGTAGAGAGGCAAATGGTAATGCTTTGTAAAGGTGTGAACAGAACTCAAGTAGCAGCCTCTAGAATGTCTTTGGTTGGTACCCCTCTGAGAAAGGCTGCCGAAGTAGCTGCAGCTCTGGTGGAATGAGACTTAATGCCCTTGGGCACAAGTTTACCATGGTGTGAGTAGCAGAAACGGATGCAGTGGCTTATCCACTTTGAAACTGTCCGCTTTGAGATAGCCTTTCCTTCTGATCCTGCAGCGTATGACACTAGTAATTGCTCAGTTTTTCTTAGAGCATTTGTCCTGCTCAAGTAGAACCTTAGCTGTCTGTGTACGTCCAAGGAATGCAGAAATCTCTCCCCTTTGTTCTGCAGATTTGGATAAAATGTTGGCAGATGAATTGTTTGGTTAAGAGCCACACTGGAAACCACCTTAGGGATAAAAGTAGGATTTGTCCTCGGAGACACCATGTCTGGGTAAAATATGATAAAAGGCTCTACAGCCATGAGGGCCTGTAGCTCTGAAACCCTTTGTGCTGATGTAATTGCTAGTAGCATAACTGTCTTCCATGATAAGAATGTTACATCAGCGGTAGCAGCTGGTTAAAATGGAGGCAGGGTGAGCTTTTCCAACACATAATTGAGGTCCCATGCAGGTAATGGTGATCTTCTAGGAGGCCTTAGGTTTTTGGCTCCTCTAAGAAACTGCTTTAGTAAGGGATGCGAAAAGATTGGTGGCTCTGTACTGTAATGAGCCGAAATGGCAGAGGCATGGATTTTGATTGATGAGAAAGATAGGCCTTTGTCAAGCATCTTAGTTAAGTATTGTAATATCTGAGGAATATGTGGTTCTGCTGTATCAGTTCCTTGTGCTTGATTCCAAGCACAAAATTTCTTCCATTTGTCAGCATAAGATTTTCTAGTACTAGGCCTTCTATTTTCCAAAATGACATCCATCACAACTTTACTGAGAGGTGTCGTTGGTATGATTACATGATTAGCCATGCTGCCAGGTTTAGAGTCTGTAGTTGATTGTGCAGGATCCGATTGTTTTGCTGGAACAGTAGTTGTGGTCTTTGAGGCAAGGTCCAAGCTGGGTATTGAGAAAAGTTCCTTAGGATTGGGTACCAGTATTGGCGGGGCCAGTCCGGGGCAATTAATATCATCTTTGGCTTCTCTTGCCTGACTTTTAGGAGGACCTTGGGTAGAACAGGCAGAGGAGGAAAGGCGTAAACTGACAGGTCTTTCCAACTGAAAGACAGGGCGTCCACTTTCCATGCTTGTCTGTGATAAGTCCCTGTGCAGAATCTTTTCAGTTGATAATTTTGAGGAGAGGCAAATAGATCTATGACAAACCAAGTACATGCACAAACACTGTACCACAAAAAAAGGATCACCACACTCCTTCACTCCTCAAAAACCGTCCATGTAGATAACCAAAGCACTGATAGGAAAATGTACTCTTTATTAATAAAAACTTTAAGCTTCCCACGAGCTTTTCGTCAGTTTGAAATTTCACCAACTTCCTCAGAAACTGAAAACGGAAAACAGTATCACCTGACCACCACTCGTTTAAATACCCTAAGGTATCATTTAAACAATTAAAAACAAATTAGTGTTATTTAATATTATTTAAAATTGTTTAAAATTATATGAAGACATCTGAACAAGCGTATAAAACCACATTAAAGGACATTATATAAAATCTTGTTAAATGAACACATCAGTCATAGTAAATATGTGTTCATATTTCATAAAATTAATTAAAGTATGACAAATATATTGAAATAACAAAATAAGTGAAAATGTGAATGAATGAATGAATAAATAAATGAATAAATGAAAACCAGCAATGCACATGCCTTGAACAATCTTAATCAATTCTAATGCTGTCCTGCAATAATGTGAAAGTTGGTGAAATTTCAAACTGATGAAAAGCTCGTGGGAAGCTTAAAGTTTTTATTAATAGAGTGCATTTTCCTATCCAGTACTTTGGTTATCTACTTGGATGGTTTTTGAGGAGCAAATAGATCTATGTCTGGGCTCCCCCATTTCTCTGTTATCATGCTGAATACTTGTGGATTTAGTTTCCACTCATGAGGATCCATAAGGTTTCTGCTTAAATCGCCTGCCAGAGTGTTCTGTTTTCCTGGCAAGAATTGCGCTTGAAGATTTATCTGGAAGGTCAAAGCTGTGTCCCACAGTGCCATGTCTAATCTGCAAAGGGGGTATGAGTGCGTGCCCCCTTGCTTGTTTATATACCACATGACTGTGGTGTTGTTCGTCTTTATCAGTAGTTGTCCAGGATGAAGCAAGTCCTTGAATGCTGTTAGGGCATGTTGAACAGCTAGCATCTCTTTCTGGTTGATATGTAGATGCATTTGATTTGGTGCCCATATGCCCTGAATGCAACTTCCTACCATGTGGGCCCCCAGGCATAATCTGATGCGTCTGTTGTTAAGGTTTAGCTGGCAGGGGGTATTGTGAATGGCAGTCCCTTGTTTTGGTGGCAGGCCTCTGACCACCAAAGGAACTCTATCTTTAGACAAGGTATGACAGGAATCATTGATTCTAGATACTGAGAATGTTGACACCATAGGCTTTTTAGATACCATTGTAGTTTCCTCATATGCAGTCTTTCACATGGAATTAGTAGAATGCAAGAGGCCATGAACCCCAGGGCTTGCAGTATTTTCCTTGCAGATAGCTGGG
The DNA here is from genome assembly GCF_019279795.1 of Protopterus annectens. Classification (NCBI taxonomy): domain Eukaryota; kingdom Metazoa; phylum Chordata; order Ceratodontiformes; family Protopteridae; genus Protopterus; species Protopterus annectens. Next base: position 1,530,845,899 of record NC_056739.1, on the reverse strand, counting down.
TCTTTGTGGCTACTATTTTGAAGTAGGCTGTAAAATGAACTTGTTTCTCTGGCATGAAGTAGACCATCTGGGAAGTTGCATTCAAGCTTGCTCCCAGGAATACACTTTGTTGGCAGGGTACAAGATGTGATTTATTTTCATATATGGTGTACCCCAGAGAAATTAGCAATTTCTTTACAAATGCCAGATGATTTAATAGTATGTCCTGGCTTTCTGCCTGAATTAGAGAATCATCCAGGTAAGGGTATATTTGAATATTTCTTTGCCTGCAAAATGCAATGACTGGAGCTAGGCACTTTGTGAATACCCTGGATGCAGTAGATAAGCCAAAGGGCAGTGCAGAGAACTGATAGTGCATGTAGCCTGCTCTGAAGCGTAGGTATCTTCGGCAAGATTCCCTTATTGGGATGTGCAGGTAGGCTTCCTTTAAATCCAGTGTTGCCAACCAGGCATTTTTCCTAGCATGGGAAGCAGCTGATGAAGACTTAGCATCTTGAATTTTGGGATTACCAAAAAGGTGTTTAGGATAGACAGGTCCAGGATAGGATGCCAGAAATTTTCTGGGTACCATCAAAGTCTTGAGTAGAAACATTGCCCCCATTCTTCTGGGACAAGCTGAATAGCCCTGATGTTTAGAAGAGAGAGAACTTGCTTTTGAGCCTCTGCCCACTGATTTGGGGGTAGGTCTGGCCAACCGTTTGGGGTTGGTAAGGAGTGGAAGTAGAATCTGTATCCTTGGGAAACTATATTTAAAACCCATTTGTCCTGGGTAATGAGTTCATGCAAGGTGATCTTTCCACCTAAAGGAACAGTCAGTTGAGCAGGGTTTGGAAGGTTTAAAGTTAAGTCATTGAGGCAGTTTATCATAGGGGGGAGCCTTACTAATCCCTGCTTTGGAAGTGGGAGCCCCCCACTGCTTAGGCCTGTCAGTACCTTGGGACTGAAGCCTGGGTGTTCTGCTGGTTCTGGGTTTGGACTGAGAAGGCCTGGAAGAGGCAGGAAAGGATCAATTCTTAGAGGGCCAATGCCTACTAAATCTGGGAGGCTGTACTTGCAGGAAATCTTTTAACAGTTTGCATAGATTTAGTTTTTTCCTCCATCTTTTTAAGTACTACTTCTACTTTGTTGCCAAACAGGCGGTCTTGGTTTAAGGGAGCATCCAGTAATTTAGCTTTAACATGATCTGGCAAAGATTGCTCCTTAAGCCAAGCATGCCTTCTAAGTACAGACACAGTGACAGCAGCCCTGCAAGATGTCTCTAATGAATCAAAACCACATTGCAAAGTATGTTTTCCAACTTGTTCAGCAGAATGCATTAAATCTTGTAATTCTTTATTTTCAGCACAGTCAGGAATCAACATCATTTTCTGTTTAAGCAATCCAATAATATGCTGCTGATACTTTAAACATATAAAACTGGCAGTTTAAGGCCTTAATAGCCAAAATTGCAGAAGTGTATACCTTCTTACCCCATCTATCCAGCACCCTGGAATCTCTATCAGAGGGGATAGGGTTTTTGGCAGTAGTAGCCTTAATGCCCTTGGATCCTACTGTGAAATGGTCTCAGGATCCACAGTAGGATTTTTAAAGTGGAACTTGTGAGAGTCAGGTACCCTGTAATACCCATCAGGCTTTCTTGGAGCAGGAGGTAAAGTGTCAGGGGCCAGGCTAGATTCTGAGAAGGCCTCATCTACAATGTCCAGTGCAGGAGGGATAGCTAACGGCCTGTGTTGAGGCAGGAGTAAGAATTCCCTAAACCTCTTTTTGGAGTCAGAGTAATCCTGGCTTTCCCAGTGGAAATGCTCCCTAAGAGTATGCAAGGTTTCACCAAAAGAGAAATCCCCTGGAGAGGAAACAGAGGGAATGGAGTCCTCTGCATCAGAATCCTCATAGGCAGATAAGGGCAAATCCTGGTCATCAGAGAAAACAGAAGTTTCAGAATCCTGATCAGAATAATCGGAAGGAAAATCAGTCCTAGGTCTCTTAGAGGGAGAAGGGTGGCTTCCCCTGTTTAGAGTAATAAGGTCTTCAGCCATTCTTATCACTTGTTTTTTAGGCATAGGGGCCTGACCATGCAGGTCTGGGCATCGGTCTTCTGGGCATGGATCGAGTTTTAGGCCTTTAAGAACTAGATGGTGTTGATTTAATATGCAAGTCAGTAGGCCTGAATACACCCTCAGAAGCCGGTGCCTGCACAATGGCTCTGGACCCATCCAAGGTAGAGACATCCGCAGGTTCCACAGTCGAAGAAGCATCTCGTGGCATACCGGACTCTGAATGGGTCTCAGTAGAGGCTTGTGAATCTCAAGTAGCAGGTATCAGGGGCTGCGAAAGCTCCTCACTGAGTACCAGTGAACTGGCGACTAGCTTAGGAGAAGCATCACTGGCAACTTTGGACCTATGTGGTCTCTCTATCTTTGCGTTTTTTTGGAATGTCAGTAGTCGGGTGGCTTACCAAAGTCATTTCTGGATAATTGAACAGAGTACCAAAATATTTAGATGCGAAAATGAACCGATGACGAATAGTATGAAGTTTGAATAAGGCACAAAACCAACAACGAGGTACGTTGTGGTCTGGGCCTAAGCAATGAATGCAGTATGAATGAAAATCTTTATGAGGTATTTGCTTTCCACAAGAGATGCAATTGTTAACTTTTACTGACATCGGTTTAGAGCAAGAAAAAGGATCCCCAATGGGGTACTTAGCGTAGTTGAAGACTTCGGATCTGAAACTTGAAAATGAAAATTTCAGGAGTCGGCTGACTGGCACTTGCGAACTGCTTCAGGCACTGCATGGCAAGAAAGACTGATGTAATGGCACCGGCTGCATGCTTTATACCCGACTACCTGACGCCATGGAAGATGAGACAGCAACTGACGCAGGACCCAAGACTTTGATAATCATGCCGACTGAGGGCTACCTGCAAGCAGATAACCCAAATGTGATGACTGCAACAGTGAACCACAAAGAACATCAGTAGGGAGAGTACCAGAGCTTTTAGGCATGGTTTTGGGTGGATGATTGGGTTCCCTGGTCAATCAGCCCTTGGAGGATAGACCTGGCAAACCTGCCCTAGCTCTAGAGACTAGGTCCAGTTTGTAATGTCTGGTAAAGGTGTGGACAGAAGTCCAAGTGACAGATTCCGGGATGGAAGCATAGTCAATTCTTTTGAAAAAGGCAGCTGAGGAAGCAGCTGCCCTTGTAGAGGTGAGGTTTGACTTGTCCGTGTAGGGATTTTCCATGGAACGAGTACCATAGGGTAATGGATTTTGAAATCCATGAGGAAATGGTTTGCTTGGAGACTGCCTTCCCTAGAGCTCTGGGGTGGAAGGAGACAAAAGGTTGATCTGATTTTCTGATGGGTTTGGGTTTTGTCTAAGTAGTATCTTAATTGTCTGTGGACAGCCAAGGAATGGAGAGTCCTTTCTGAGGAATTTTGTGGTTGAGGGTAGAAAACTGGTAGATTGATGGTCTGGTTTAGTGAAAGTTCATTAACCACCTTTGGCATGAAGGAAGGGCTGGTCCTTAGGGTAACTTTGTCACTGTGGAAAATAGGGTAGGGAGAGGTAACCATGAGGGCTTGGATCTCAGATACCCTCCTGGCGGATGTAAGGGCCACTAGTAGAACCGTTTTCAGTGTGCATAGTTTTAGGGATACTGAATGAGCTGGTTCAAAGGGTGGCAATGTACGTTTTTCTAGTACAAAGTTCAGATCCCAAGGGGGAGGGATAGGTTTCCTGGGAGGCCTGATGTGAAGCACTCTCTTGAGGAAAAGTTTGACCTCCAGTCTGCAAGCTAGAGGAGGGAAGATTGGGAGACAGGCAGAGATAGCAGATAAATGCACTTTGACAGATGAGTATGTTAGTCCTGAGTGCAGTAGCTCACACAAATAGGAAAGAACCATAGGTATAGAGGTAGTTAGAGGGTCCAGGTTTTTTTGTTGACACAAGTAGGAGAATCTGTTCCATTTGGATACATAGTTTCTCCTGGTACTAGGTTTTCTGGCCTCCTGCAGAACATTGAGTACATCCTCTGAGTATAGGTGTCTGTAGGGGATCAAAACCCTATCACCCATAAGGTTAATTTCAGATTGTCCACCTCCAGGTGTAGTAAGGATCCCCTGTCCTGTGTGAGTAGGTCTATTATGTGGGGTAACCTGTGGTGATTGCCCTTGGCTAGTAGGTGTAAGAGGAGAAACCAATGCTGTCTTGGCCAAAAGGGGGTCACTAGTAGGATTTTTGGGTTGTTCCTCTGAATTTTCAGAAGGACTTTCTGAATTAAGGTGAATGGGGGTAAGGCATAGAGGTACATTCTCCCCAATAGAAGGAGAAGGCATCCACTTTCCACACTTGTGGATGCAGATTCCTTGTGCAGAATATGGGCATCTGTCTGTACTGGGCGGAGGCAAAAAGATCTGCTTGTGGAATACCCCACCTGTGGATTATGTCTAGAAATACTTCCCTGTGAAGCATCCATTTGTGACTTGGAGCTAAAGTTCTGCTCAGGTATTCTGCCATGGCATTCTCTGTGGAAGAGATATAGACAGCTAGCAGATGAATGTGGAGAGATACTGCTAGGTTCCAGATCTGGATTGCTAGGCTGCACAGAGGGTAGGACTTTGTCCCCCCCTGATTGCTGACATAACACAGGACCGTCATATTGTCTGCGATTACTTTCAGGGTTCCTGGGTGAAGGACGGATTTGAAATTTAGCAGGGCCAAGTGTAAAGCCCTAATTTCTTTGATGTTGATATGGTCCTTTAGTCTTGAGTTGGACCATGTGCCTTACACTGAGAGTTGTTTTTGGCTTGTAAGTAGCACTGCCCCCCCCCCCCATCCCAAGTCGAAGGCATCTGTGGAGACCTGTTGTAGGGGGGGCTGGGACTGGAAGGTGGATCCCTTGGTTGAGGTGAAGAGCTGAGCTCCACCACTGGAGTTCCTTCTTCAGACATTGAAGTAAGGGGAGGGGGTGTCCAGGGGCTGGGAGTGTTGACTCCATAGGCTTTTCAGGATTCATTGGATTTTTCTCATATGGAGTTTTGCCAGAGGCAGCATGGGAATGAGGGATGCCATGTGGTCTAGTATTCTTAAAATATCTCAAGCTGGCAAGGAAGTGTGGGAGAGGATTCTTTGAAAATATAGACAAAGGTCTAGGATTCTTTGATCTGGAATGAAGGCTTTCATTATGTCTGTTCTGATCCTGCAACCCAGGAAAACCAGGTCTTGAGAGGGGATCTGGTGAGAATTTTTGTGGTTTATAGTGTACCCTAACAGAGATAGGATGGAGATTACCTGTTGTAGATGTAACAGGAAGGCCTGGCGGTCTTGATGAAGAATGAGCAGGTCATCCAGGTATGGGTATATCTGAATACCCAGAGTCCTGCAGTGGGCAATGATGGGGGCCAGGCATTTTGTGAATACTCTGGGTGCAGTAGAGAGTCCAAAGGGCAAGGCTAAGAATTGAAAATGGCAACAGCCTATTGCAAATCTGAGATGTTTCTTGTCATCTGGGTGAATAGGGATGTGTAGGTAGGCATCCTTTAAGTCCAGGGCTACCATGAAAGCCTGAGTTGGAATGAGTGGTAAGAGGATGGGTAAGGTAATCATTTTGAAACTGGGAACTTTGAGAAATAGGTTTAGATAGAATAGGTCTAGGAATGGCCTCCATGGGTAGTTCTTCTTGGTACCAGAAACATTCTGGAGTAAAAACCAATGTATCTTTGTTGGTGTGGTACCTGGTCTATGGTGCCTTGAACTAGAAGCTGTTGAATGATAGGAGGGAAAAGGTGGGTTTGGCTTGCAGGTGGTTGGGGGATGCCATGGAAGGGTGGTATATCATCCACCAAGTTATGAAGTAGCCTGGCAGAGTGATGGAAATAACCCATTGTTCTGATGTAATAATCCGCCAGGAGGGAAAGGAGAGGGTGAGACGGAGGGAAAGTAGGGTGTTTTGGTGCAAGGAAGGGTAGTCACAGAGGAGGTGGTCCAGACTGGTCAGACTGGCCTTGAAAGGGCATAGTGGAAGAACTTGTAGGAAACCTAGGAATAGAGTTTTTCCTGGTTTGTCTGCGTCCTTTAGACTGAGGAGCAGTGTGTGCAGGCTGCCTTCTAACAAAGGAAGGTTTCCGTGGATAATTCCTGTGATATCTGGGTATAGGAGACACCAGAAGGTGTTTAAGATTTTGATGTTCCTTACCCTTTTCTTGAAGGGATTTAAGGAGTTCTGCTGAGGCTTGGCCAAACAGGGCTTTATTATCCAGGGGTGCATCCAACAATTTTGTTTGCACATCCATGGGTAAGGGTTGTAGTCTCAGCCAAGAATATCACCTCAAGACTGATCCAGATGTAGCAGACTTAGATGAGGCTTCCACAGCATCATAACTGCACTTTATAGAGTGCCTAGTTTCTTGGGATGCAGTGGAAAGAAGGATATTTATTTGAGCTTTAATGGGAGAATCTGGTGCCTCAGATAGTAATGTGGAGGCCTTGGAAATGGTATCTAGCACATATCTAGCCATATGTGTTTGGTAGTTGAGAGCTCTAGTAGCCAGAGTAGAGGAGGTATAGACTTTTTGCCCTAGTCTATTCATGAATTTACTGTCTTTGTCCGTGGGATAAAGAGCAAGCGAAGGTAACTGCCTGGATGACTTATCAGCAGAGACAGCAATAAGTGCTGGGTCTGCTGGAGGGTTCCTAAAAAGGTATTGGGTATCCTGAAGGACCTTGTAAAAAATGGTCTGGACATTTAGAAGCTGGTGGTTGAGAGTCAGGGGATTGTGAAGCAGCCAGGAAGGCATCCTGAAAGGTAGATAGCAAGGGAGCCACTGTTGAAGAAGAGGGTTGCTCCATTTGCAAAAGGTCAAAGTATCTTTACTTGGTATCAGAAACTTCAGATGCTTGCCATTTGAAATGCTCCCTCATGAGGGAGACTATGTCTCCAAAGGTAATTTCTTCCGCTGGAGATTCAGGAGTAATGGAGTCTTCCTCCTCTGGGGTAATGAAATCCTTTGGGGACTCTATTTGGGATTCATATGAAAAAGATTAATTTGAGGAGTACTCTTCCTCTGAAACCTGTAAAGTAGGTCGAGTAGTGGGGACTGGTGGGGCCTGCTGAGCCTGTAAGGCCTTAAAAAGACTCTGAGAAAAAACTTCTCATCCAGGAACTGGTTGGGTTTCAGTGTGTTCAACTTTTTGTTTTTTCTTTAAAGGAGTAGCTGGTGGAGAGAGAATTGGAGCAGATGTCTGTCTGGGTGGAAGAGAAGGAGCTAGGCCTTCCGATAGACTGAGTCATGGTTCCCCCCTCCGCCATCCAGATCTGATGGCTGAGTAGCCTCAGTGGAAGTACTATAGGCTTCCTCCACCCCAGCTTTCATAGTGGTTCCCAGGCCTGGCTTGGAAACCGATGTCTGGGAAGATGCCGGGCTTTCATCAGCCTCAAGAACCTTCTCGGCCGCCTGAGTCACAGCGTGGGATTCCGACCTAACTTTCTTGGCCTTCTTCCACGGCAGCTCTTTGGATGGGCCTATTCCCCCTACCATACCAAGTGTAAGACATCTGAGTCTCTGATTTTCTAGATACAATTTTAGTGCAGCAAGATGGCTGTGAAGGGTGTTTGGAACAAACGATTTGCAAATGGAGCAGGATGTATGGTTGTGAGCCTCGCCTAAGCAAAAAACGCACTTCTCCTGTGCATCCTTGTGAGGAATTTGTCTCCCACAACTACACTTCACCTTTCTAGCTGACATAACAATAATCGAAGGCAATGAAAAAACCCACAGGGCACTTATCTATATCAGTAGGATGAAACGGTCATCCGATCTACAAATTTTAACAGTCATCTGAAATGTGATCTGCTTTCGGAAGTCTGGTGTTCACTGCAGCAGGAAAATTCTGAGGAGGGTGCATGCAGATGTCACCTTTATACCCTACATCAGTTTACAGCCCTGACAAGGGACATCACATGTACTCTCCAGAAACAAAGACTCTGGTGTACTGGCCGGAAGGTGGCACTGCTGGCAGCAACTCCCTACTGTTATGACTACTGCAACATGTGAATAGAAGGGCATTAAGATTGTTCTTGCGTTCACCCAGGGACCTTGGGTTGAATGAGTGACAGATAGAACAGCTTTCTTGAAGGTGAAGGGGCCCAATACAATACACACAGAGTGCATGCGAGTCAGAAAGATGGATTTTCTGACTGCATTTGTTATATTTTTAAAACCTGCTGGGCTCTTCTTTTCTGACATCTTGGCAAAAAACAAACGGATGTTATAAACACAACACTAAGGTCAAAGCACAAGGTACAACACAGAAAAACTATAACAATTAAGATATACACATAAAGATATATATATATATATATATATATATATATATATATATATATATATATATATATATATATAGATAATACATGTGATTTTTTTTTTTAAAGAAAGGAGAGGGGAGAAAAAGAGAACTACCTTCGAAATTAGTTAAGAACTACAAGACGTAGAAGACATAAATTACTAAGTACAGTAATTTATAGGGTACGCTAGTACAAGAAAGAAAAGAACTGAAAAACAAAAATCAACAGTAAAGAATTATGAAACAGGATAAACTACTTGCCTAAAACTTAAAGCTCGTCTTTCACAGTGAGTTGGCAAAAGCGATCAGAGGTATTTGGGTTGGTGCATTCTGGGTAAGGGATAAGCTTGAGAGTTCTATGTTGCCACGAGCTTTTGCAATGGCAGAGTTGGATCTGATTGTTAGTATCCCAACTCATCAGTTGAGGTCAGAAAGACAAATGACGTCAGATCGGACGTTTTATTTATTTTTTCTGGACAGAGAGAAAGGAAAGCTAAGAATGAACATGATTATTAGCTTACTGCATAGTGAGCTGTGACAAGATAATAAGTCAAATGCAAACTACTAACCCTACAGGATCCAAAATGATAGCGCTATGTTTTAACTAAAGAAAATGCAAATTTAGGGAAAATGTTAGCAGTCAGCACCTAAAGAATAAGGTGCACCTGTGGAAATCTCTCTCTTTACACACGTGTGTATAATATAGACATATACATATAAATAGATATATCTCATGCTAATAAACATTTTCACAGTTGCACATTTTTTGATGAAAAGGTGACACAGTGACTTGGCTCCAGTTCAGTTCTTGTGTCTTTGTGCAGTTTACATACCCATCTTGTGTTCATGAGAGTTTTTTTCGGACATTTCAGTTTCTTTCACACACTCCAAGGACAGTCATAGGTGAAATATTGATCCTCCAAGTTGCCCATGTGTGCATGCTGCGAGTGAGTGTCCATATGTGTGTCTGTCTGTGTCTGTACATCTGTACGCGTGTGTAGACATGTTCGTGTCCTGCAATAATTAACACCATGTTCAAGATTAGTTCATAGTCTTGCAGCCAGTGAATTCCAGAACAGGCCCCAGCTTCCCAGAGGCGCTTCACTGGATTAAGATAGTTGTCAGAGAATGAATGAATGAAATGTGTTGTGTGTGTGTATACATACATACATACACACACACAGACACACACGTGTATGTGTGTATGTGTGTGTGTGTGTGTGTGTGTGTGTGTGTATATATATATATATACACACACACACATATATATATATATATATATATATATATATATATATATATATATATATATATACATACACACACACACATATACATATGCGCACACACACACACATACACACCTGTGAAAAGAGAAATATAAAACTCTTGAAACAGAAAATATATATGAAAATGGGACTCTAGTAAGTATCCAACACAAACTTCTAACCATGAACAGCTTAGAGGATAACACAACAGAAGAATGCATTTATTTACAATTGTTTGACTGGGTTACTCCCATTAGGCCAATGGCCTCTTTTCAGTGAGACCACAGGTGATATTCATAATAACTAGGGGAAAGTTGACCATGATACTGTGGAACGTCTCTTACTCTTTTTGACAAGTGTTGCTGGATCTTTTATATGGACTTGAACTACCACCAACTCTGGCAGATTGGGCCTCTGTTTAAAGTCTCAACCGAAGGACAGAACACACAGGAGTGCAGCACCCTCCTTATGCTGCACTGCAGTGTAAGTATTGGAAAATTAATCCAGCTACCTGGTGTAAGAAAATAACCATATCCTTCTGCACCAAAGGCATGTGTGCTACAGAAAACACCTAGGAATTACCACACAATCCAATCCCTATTTATAAAGAGGATGGGGAAGTCAGTTCATCTTCAGTAACCTGCAACCTTAAATTAATCTACTACATGTTGTTCATACAATGTAAAGCAATACATTAAAATTCTATAATTAGAAATAAAAATTATGTATTTTATGCACAATGTTGTTTAAAATATTTTAACTGCTATGCTGTTTTCTGAAATTACAAAACTATAGTGCTTAACAGGTGATTTTATTATGCCACCTGCTTACTCAAATTAAGTCTCATAACAGGAGCACACATTGCAGTGATCAGCTGTTTATCAGTCACACATATACATACTTGATTATTTTGTTTTCAAATTGCTTAGTACATCTCCACTGTCTGATGCAAGACAGGCAGAACACATGATTGCAGTTGGAAAGAATTCCAAATCTCTTCTCTGAAGTGGATGCTTTTTCATAAATTATTTCCATGCATATTGAACACACTTTATCCTGACTGTACTGAATGGCAAATGCTCTTTCCATGTCATGTTCAAAAGCTTCCATACACATCTGGAAAAAAAAACACACAACTTTAATTTAACATTGTCGTGTTTGCAACAAACTTAGGAAAAACAGTCACTATAAAAAAAATATGCACTGCAAGCACGTGGTACAGCAACTGTTCTTTGAAACATCAAATATAATCTATGTACGTCTGGTGCATACACAAATGAACACTCTCTTTCAATTGCCTCTGAGTGAGCCAAGTTAAGCAAAATGAATGCCCTTGTACGTGCATCTGTCAGAAAAAACTGCTTGTATGAAAATATCGTACTTCTATGCAAATACTCTCCAATTTTCTGCTATATTATGAGCAAACAGAAATAGACTAGGTCTGCAAAATGCCTCTGCCATCTCAACACACAGTAGTGAAGGAGCTTGAAATTATGTACGAACATACACACAAATATATATATGCCAGAACTTGTAATTATGCCCAATAACACAACAAACTCCTTGAAATAACTGTACTTTGGCAAATAATTCTCCATAGCACAAGAACACTGAAATCACTGTACTTTGTGAAACCACTCCTTATCAGTGTAAGAAATACTTCAAAATGGCTGTGCTTTGCGAATAAACTGTACACAGTTGAAAAAGTTCAGAGCAAGAAACACTTTGAAATGAATGCACTTTGCAAATAAATTGTACACAGCAAAAGAACCTTTCAAAATAGATGTACTTTGTGAAATAACTCTGTATAATGTAAGAAACACTTTGAAATGGCAGCACTGTGCGAATAAATGTACACAGCACAAGAAACTTTTCGAAATGACTGTACTTTGACTGCACTTTGCAATATAACTGTTCTTTGCACACAGCAAACTCTTTGAAATAATTGCTCTGTAATAAAGCACACAATCTGCAAACACTTTGCATACTCTGAGATACTTTGAACAACTCTAGTTATGCTTTGAATGGCTTTGGTTAATGCAAAATAGTAGTTTGTGCACAAACACTCTTTTACTAAAAAACATGCAGTTGCAGTGCTCTTTAAGCTTAATTTGCCCTTTTATGGTGGTGCTGCAGTAGCGTTGTCGCCTCACAGTAAGACGTCCTGTTCGATTCTCAGCTAGAACGTCTTGTGTGTGGAGACATGCGTGAATGGGAATACCTTCGTTGAAGGTTGTGCGTCAGGGCTGGCAACTCGGCACGTAAAAATTTACTGCCAATCATTAGTGGACCAGAGTTCCGCTGTGGCGACCCCTAACCGGGAAAAGCCGAAAGACACAACAACATTGAACTTGTTATGCTCTTTTAATCTCTTATCATGCTCACTATACTTTTCTTGTGCCCATTTTACTTGAAACATGCACGTTATGCAAACCAAAGGTAATTCTGAGCCCTACACGAATATTTCTGCTAGTTTTATCAAATATCGTAGTTTCAAACTTTTTGTTTAATTAATAATGCATTTTGTGCCGTTCGTTTGATTAATAATAGATTTTGTGCTACTAGTTTGATTAATGATGCATTTTTTTACCTTACAAATGCTCTGTTTCATTTTCTTTTGCCAAATAAATAACTTGTGCAGTTTTATTTTTGTTACCTTAAGTTTGTTTCTGGCACTTTTTTGTTTGTCTGAGCTCCGTTTTACTCAACCAGCTTAATCTGCCTTCACAAGTTGCTCTCTTAATTCCAGTTTTGACACCATGTCGTTCTTGTCAGGATAAAACAGACGAACATTCATGGGTTCAGTTCAAGCAGCTTTACTACACGCAAACGCATCAGGAATGAGGCTTTGTAAATTAAACTTAAGTAAACTTATAAATAGACTGACTACCACACTCACACAAGTTAACACTCTGGTTCTTCTCTCAAAATGGCACTGCTGCCTGCATGTGCTCACTATTTATAGGCACATGCTTACATCTGCAAATGCTTCTTAAATGTACATACACATGTTCTGATCTACACAAAGGACTGGTTCTGGAAGCTGGTATGGAAGAAAGAAATTGCCACTAACTGAACCTTGACTGTATAAAAACTAAAACCTGAGTGGAAGACATCTTTAATGGGAGCTGAAAAGGGATCAACCTTTTAATGGTCTGCCCAAATGGCGAATCTCTTACACTTGAAATATTTATCAGAGCAAATGGAATGTCACTGAGGGACTATCAGGTTATTTACTACATCCTGGAGAAGGGAAGAATCCATTGCCATCAGCGGAATTGGAGAAGCCATACGATCAATCTCAGATTGGGGAAGATTTACGTGAGGCTCTCTGGAGGTGCGAGTTATAAGATCTGGAATTGGATCTAACAACCAAGGGGACTCTTGTAGGTGAGGCTTCGGAAGAGGAAAGAGCCTATATGGGGTTACTCTGAAGGAACCATGGAGTTAGGGGAAAAGGAGGATTTTTATAAAGTAACCAGTTTGGCCAATGATGAGACAGTGTCCCTGGGTGATTGTCCCAGTGGTGTGATCATTGCAAAGAATCTGCTGCATTTGTTGCTGGACTGGGTGGCAAAGAGGTTGCAGCAGAGATTGCTCCAGCGACTGATTATCGTCATGGGAACTGCTGGAAAGAGGGATCACTTATAAGGCACCAGGAGCTCTCTGCTAAGCCTGTCTGCCAGAACACTGGCCGAGATAGGAATATGTGTTGCAACAAGAAAATTGTGACAGGCGATCACCAAATGCCACAGTCTCAAAGCTTTGCAACATAAATGGTAGAATGTGGTTCCCCCTTGTTTGCTGATATACGAAACTGTCATGTTGTCCATCTAGATTGAAATCACACTCAGGGAAGGCAGTCCTGCAACTGCTGCAACAGAAGGAAGGCTGCCTCAGTTCCAAGACATTTATGTGGATTCTGGCCTCGCTCACTGTCCAAAGACCTTGGACCATCCTCCCTTTGTAATGCCTCCCCCAGGGAGGAGGTGTCTGTGCTCCATTTTGCTGATGGTAATGGAGGTTGAAACACCTTGCCTTTGTGTAGAACAGGAGAGGTTGAGAAACAACTGGAGTTGGTTCCTGTAAGATTGAGTTAGAAGTATAGTCTTCAAAAGTGGATGGTAAAATTAGGACCACTGAGTCTGAAGGAGCCACTCTAGAATTCTCATGTGATAATGGCCACACTGAACCATTAGAACAAAAGATACCATGAGGCCTAGGATCCTCAGTACTAGGCACGCAGTGGGGAGTTTACAGTAGTAGGGCTTCCACTGATTGTGCATGTTTCTTTTCCTCAGGAGAAGGTTCAGAGTGGTGTCTGGATGACAACCCAAGAAAATCAGGCACTGCGAGGGATCAGGTTAGAGTTTTGTAGGTTGATGGTAATGTCCAGGGAATTGCACAGTTGTAGCAGATAGTGTCTCTGGCTTTAATGAGTGACTCCACCAAAGGAGTGGCCAGCAGCCAGTCATCCAAGTATGGGAATACCTTTAATCCTCATAGTCAAAGATGGGTGGCAATGACTGTCGTACATTTGTTGAAGACCCTGGGGGCTGTGACGACGTCAAATGGTAAGGCTCTGAACAGACAGTGACAGGCTCTGATTCAGAAGCACAAGTATCTCCTGAACTCCTTTGCTATTGTTATGTGCAGGTAAGCATACTGAAGATCTATTCAGCACATCCATTCATTCTACTATAAGCAATGGAGATTTTTTTTTCGCAAAGGTGTTGAAGAAGCCAAGGTTCAGAATGGGCCTGAGGTCTTTATTTTTCTTTGGAACCAAAATTAATTTGGAATAAAATCCCGACCTCCGCTAGTATGGTTTGACCTCCTGGATAGCTCTTTTCTTGATGAGAATGACTAACTCTTTTGATGCAGCCTTTGCCTGGTTGGGTGGAACATCCAGCAATGGAAGACTTGTTTAGGGGATGTGGGGTATTCCCAAAAATGGAATGTGATAGCCTCTGGATATAATCCCGCTTATGGTCCTTACTGTCTCTTGTGATGGCAAACCATCCCAACTACCACTAGAGATGAGCAAATGCGTAGACCTTCAGGAGTTCTGCGGGGCCCATGGCAACCCTGATTTTGCAGAACATCTCAGCTCTTGGCCTTTGCCTGTTAAATGGGACACCTCTGATGCAGCTACCCCTTTCAGAAGGTGAGTCAAACTGACATTTACACCAGCAAAACCAAAGTGAACAAAGCCATTTTTGGTTCTTGTTAAAGGAGGCTTGTGGAACCTCATTCAGGACTCCAACGACAAATAATGTCTTGCAGTTCTTGCCCACTTTTCTGCATTTTGTCTTTAATGGAGGATCTAAACAAGGCTGATCCATCAAAGGGGGCATTTATAAATGACTCTCTAAAGCTGTCTGCAAAGTAATAATCTCAGCCAAGCATGGCATCCAACTGCTATGCCTGTGCTGACTGCCCTTGCCATCCAATCAACTGTGCGGTGTATCCGGCACATGGAAAGGTTTGTAATAGTCAACATAGTCATCAGAGTAGCTTGTAATTGCTTCTGAGAGTTTGCCATGACTAGATTCTTTAGAGTAAATGGGGCCTGCAATGTCAGATCTCAGTGGAATCTATTTAAATGGGTGGCACAGTTCAAGGCAGGGAGACCAAATGTGCCAAAAGCATATGTCCACTTCCCAAATCTATCCACTGATCTCAAATCGTTATTACGGAGGTGGACATAAGAGTCTTATGACAACTCACATATAGTGGCTGCTGTCACAATGGAGTCCACAGCGGGGGGTTTTGACCAAGAAGGTTTATCTTTATCTTTTGGGATGGACTAAAATTTTTTTCAGGCCTCCTGGGGATTGCCTCTCATGAGCTGGGCTCCTGCCAAGATCTCCTGACCACAAGCTCTATAAAAACTGGTCAGCTGGGAGAATCCCCCACGATGTAGAAGCTGTAATCCGGTATACCTCAAATAATACCTCCTCATCCTGACACGGGGGGCTGTCAGCCAGGACCCCCCTCTAGCACATCAAATCCAGGATGTTGCTAAAGGAAGCATTACATAGGGATGACTGTGGGGAGTCCTCTCTAGCCTCAGAGTCAATATCTGACATAGGTGAGTCTGAAAGGGAGTAAATGTGTTTCCTTTTACACACTATCTTCTTAACGAGTTAGGGTGATAAGGAGTTTCATGATCTGTTGGAGGGAAGCCTCTGCTCCTGGGCAGGTAATTTGAGGCTAATGGCTTCCATGGCTCAGTCAAGTCATTCCAAAGTGTAACAAGCTGAGACCGATGGAATCCAGTGGAGAAATTGTGACCATTGGAGCCTGTACACATTACCTCTTGGTGGGGGGTGGTATGATCATCCCCAGCACCTGGAAGGCAGAGTCAACCTCCAGTGGATTTGATGAACCTGCTCCTGTACTGCAGATGGATCCAGCTCTCCCTTGAAAGAGGTGGGAGATGCTTGTGCAGGAATCCACAAAAAGTACAGTTTTGTACCTACCATAAATGTAGATGTTCGAAGATCCACATTGCTGCAGTCCTTACATATGGGTAGTCCGCTGTCCTCGGTCGGCCCGAATACCAAAGTATTAGGCTGATGTCGGTCAAGGCGCTTTAGACTGACATCAGAATGTCAGGGTACAAAAGCGCATGACCGACGTCATATCCTCAGTCTTTTCTTGCCCCAGATGTCAGAAGGCCCTAACAACAAAGGCTAAAGCCAAAAAATAACCAACCACCCCTGCACTAACCATATTTACAATATGTACAACCCAAACCACACCACCACCTCTAACTACAGAGGGGAAGGAGGGAGGGAAAATTGGACTGCAGCAATGTGGATCTTGGAACATCTACATTTATGGTAGGTACAAAACTGTACTATGTTCTTCATCTCACATTGCTGCAGTCCTTACATATGGGTAGAATCCCAAAGCAGAGGTAAGGGAGGATGGCCAACTAAAAGCATTAGGGGCTGCCAAAATGCCCTGTAAAATTGCAGTGGCAAATCCAGCCCTAGATTTAGAGTAAAGTGGAAGGTGGTAATGCTTAGAGAAAGTATGCACTGAACTCCAAGTAGCTGCTTCCAAAATATCTTTAATAGCCACCCCTTAAAAGCTGTAGAAGTGGCAGTAGCCCTAGTGGAATGAGGCCTAATCCCAGCTGGAATCTCCTTACCATGATGGGAATAACAGAAAGTAATACAAAAACCAATCCACTTAGAAATAGTTTGTTTTGAAACTGGTTTGCCCTGAGAACCCAAAGCAAAAGAAACAAACAACTGCTGAGACTGCCTGAACCCTTTAGTTCTGCTCAAATAATATCGCAACTGTCTGTGTATATCCAAAGTGTGCAAAATCCTCTCCCCTTTATTTTGGGGGTTTGCATAAAAAGTAGGCAAATGAATAGTTTGGTTTAAAGCCACACTAGAAACCACTTTAGGCATAAAAGGGTTAGTACGCAAAGACACCCTATCCTTGTGGAAAATTAAGAAAGGCTCAACCGCCATAAGGGCCTGTAATTCAGAAACCCTTCTCGCAGAGGTAATGGCCAACAAAAAAGCAGTCTTCCATGATAAATATTTCAACTCTGCTGTTGCTGCAGGCTCAAAAGGTTGTAGAGTGAGTTTCTCCAACACAAAATTGAGATCCCAAGCAGGAGTAGGAGCTCTACGTGGAGGTCTTATATTCTTTGCCCCTCTAAGGAATTGCTTAAACAAAGGATGAGAAAATAATGGTGGGTCACAGTCATAGTGAGCAGAGATTGCTGCAGCATGAACCTTTATAGAGGAGAAGGACAAACCTTTGTCCAATAACTCAGTAAGGTATTGAAGAGCAACACTTAAATTAGGTTTAGAAACATCAAAGCCCTTTGCTGTACTCCAAAATAAAAATCTCCTCCATTTATCTGCGTAAACTTTTCTTGTACTAGGCCTTCTGGCCTCCAAAATAACATTCAAAACTTGTTGTGGAAGCTGAGACCCTCCAGGGTTTAAAACAGAATATGCCAGGCTGTTAGATGTAGAGAGTGAAGTTTGACATTGAGTAAATGACTGTTCTCCTGAGACAGCAGATGAGGAATCGAAGGCAACGGCCATGGAGGCTTCCGTACCAGACTTCTCAGTAATGGGTACCAGTGCTGTCGAGGCCAATCCGGAGCTATTAAAATCATGTTTGGCTTGTCCTGTCTGACCTTCAGGAGTACCTTTGGGAGGAGAGGCAGAGGTGGAAAGGCATACACGTGAAAATTGCTCCAATTGAATGAGAGAACATCCACTTTCCAAGCTGTGGGATGAAACCTTTTTGTGCAAAACTTTGGCAGCTGGTAATTTAGTGGAGAAGCGAACAGATCTATGTCTGGAGTTCCCCATAACACTGTCAATTTCTGAAATACATGAGGATCCAATTTCCACTCGTGGGGATCCATAATTTGTCTGCTCAACACATCTGCTAAGGAGTTCTGTGCTCCTGGCAGAAACCTTGCCTGAAGATTTAGCTGTAAACTGAGAGCAGTCTCCCACAAAATCATTGCTTGTCTGCATAGAGGATAAGAATGCATCCCCCCTTGCTTGTTGATGTACCACATGACAGTTGTGTTGTCTGTTTGAATCAACACCTGCCCTGGAAGAAGTAAATCCTTGAAAGCTATCAATGCAAATTGGACTGCTAACATCTCCTTCAAGTTGATATGTAAATGTTGAAGTCTGGCAGGCCACGTGTCTTGTACCCATTTTCCATTTAGATGAGCTCCCCAAGCTTTGTCTGAGGCATCTGTCGTTAGAATCTGACTCGCCTCTGGTCGGGTCACAGAGAGTCCCTTGTTTAGGTGACATTCCTGAGCCCACCACAAAAATTCCTTTTGAATGCAAGGTATTATCTGAATGACAGTGTCCAAATCTTGGCAGTGCTGCGTCCATACATTCTTGAGATACCATTGTAGCTTCCTCATATGCAGTTTGGCATTGGGAAGTACCAGAATACAAGATGCCATGAACCCCAAGGCTTGAAGGACTGTCCTTGCAGTCAGCCTGGACTGACGAGACAATTGGTGGAAGTAAAGAGAAAGATTCTTTTGTTTGTCCGGGGTCAAAAGGCCATCTGGGATGCTGTATTCAGTCTCACACCCAGAAAGCACATGTCCTGAGAGGGTACTAGACTGGACTTTATTTCGTTCACAGAATACCCCAGGCATCTTAACACTGCCATCACATACTGTAAATGATGAAGAAGTTCGTCCTTCCTTGGGCCAGAATCAGGCAATCGTCCAAATAAGGATAGATTTGTATTCCTCTTAGCCTGAAGAAAGCTACCACTGGAGCCAGAACCTTCGTGAACACTCTGGGCGCAGTAGATAAGCCAAAGGGCAATGCAGAGAACTGATAATGAGAAGTCCCAGCTCAAAAACGCAGATACTTCCTGCAACTGAGCCTGATAGGAACATGAAGATAAGCCTCCTTGAGATCCAGAGTCACCATCCAGTG
Source organism: Protopterus annectens (assembly GCF_019279795.1). Taxonomy (NCBI): domain Eukaryota; kingdom Metazoa; phylum Chordata; order Ceratodontiformes; family Protopteridae; genus Protopterus; species Protopterus annectens. The sequence goes on along the minus strand of NC_056739.1, from coordinate 1,530,826,821 downwards.
ATCTTTGCCCAGCAGAGGTAAAAGCTGATGTAACGTCAACATTTTGAACTTGGGAATGTCCAGATATGTCTTGAGGATAGATAAATCCAAAATTGGTCTCCACGTGTTCCCTTTCTTTGGTACTAGAAACAGGCGAGAATAAAATCCTAGGCCCACTTCTGGCAGAGGGACCGGTTGTATGGCCCCTAATTGAAGTAGTAGAGAAATTTGTTTGTGAGCCTCTAGTCTTTGCTGCGGAGGAACGTCTGGCATGCCTTTGAAAGGAGGCAAGGTATGGAAATAAAACTTGTAACCTTGGTGTATGATATCCAATACCCATTTGTCTTGGGTAATCAAAATCCAATTTTCCTTGAAGAGTGCCAACCTTCCTCCCAAAGGTGCTGCCAAGCAAGAAGGATCTGGCAGCTGAAAAAGTAGGTCATTGGGCCTGTTTACGAAAGGACTGGCCCCTGCCCTCACCCGCAGATTGTGCCGGTGAACTCCCTGTTCTAGGTCTGAAAGAACCCTGAGCTCTGCCCCTACCACGCCTAGATCTACCCCTAGACTGAGAATCATAAGAAGGATACGTCCACCCCTTAGCAGGCCAATTCCTCCTAAACTTTGGAGGCTGAACCTGCAAAAAATCTTTAACAGCCTGCATAGACTTAGCCTAGTCTTCCATCTTCTTCAAGACTGACTCCACAGGTGAACCAAACAACACATCAGACTGCAAAGGAGCATCCAAAATCCTTGTCTTAACATGGTCAGATAAATTCTGATCCTTCAGCCAGGTATGCCTGCGAAGAACTGAACCAGTGGCAGCCACCCTAGATGAGGCCTGCACAGCATCAAAACCACATTGTAATGAATGCTTACCCACCTGTTCAAAGACATGCACCAAATCTTGTAATTCTTTACACTCAATGCCTTCCGCCAGAGCATCCACCTTAGACTTCAATTGAGAAAGAAGAAAGTTTTGATATTTCAACATATGAAACTGGCAATTCAAAGCCCTCATAGCTAAGGTAGAAGAAGTATAGACCTTCTTTCCCCATCTATCCAAAGCTCTGGCCTCTTTATCTAGAGGAACCGGATTCTTTACCACAGAGGCCTTAACACCCTTAGGTCCCTGACTAATAGTTTCTGGGTCCGCCCTAGGACTCTTATAAAGATATTTATGAGCCTCAGGCACCCTGTAATACCTATCCGGTTTAACAGGCGCAGGAGGCAGAGAATCAGGATTGAGTGAAGCCTCTGAAAACACATCTTCCACAACATCCAGAACAGGAGGTATAGCCAAGGGCCTGTGTTGGGGTAAAAGCAAAAATTCCCTAAGCCTTTTCCGGGAATCAGAGAAGTCCTGACCTTCCCACTTAAAATGTTCCCTCATAGAATGAAGTGTCTCTGAAAAAGAAAAATCTCTGGAGGAGAAGCAGTAGGAGTGGAATCATCTGCATCAGAATCAGAATAAGGAGAGTACTCCTGCAAGTCTTCAGCCGAAGACTCTGAAACATCCGAAGCCTGCTCCAAACCTCCCAATTCTGGCTCCACCCTAGGCCTCTTATCAGGAGGGGGCAAAGAACCTCTAATCAGAGTAATCAAATCTTCTGCCATTTTAAGCATGTGCTTCTTAGGCACAGACCCTGCTGAACTAGGAGTGACACCAACAGAAGCTAAATCTGGCCTGCCTCTAGGAGAAGCCTTGGAAACAGAAGGAGAGGGCCTAACCACCCTAGGAAGGGAGGGGAGTACAGTAACCTGAGAAGCCCCTTCAGCCTGACCTGCCTCTTGAGAGGCCACATCCTGCAAAATCAAAGTCTCCCCCTGAGACTCCAAAGAAGTCTCCGTCGGAACCACCGGCTCCACTGAAGCCTCTAAAGAACCGGCGTCCGGACGGACGACTCATCTTGCCTGGGTTTAACTGTTTTGTCTTTGCGCTTCTTCGAAGAAGCGGGCGCTGGAGAATCCGACGGCATATTATAATTGCACCGCTTACCGAAGACCAGCCTAGCACAATCTAACCTTCGCTTAATAGTGTGCTTATTGAACCTCGCACAAAAGCGACACCCAACAACGTCGTGCTCAGGCCCCAAACAAGGAATGCACAAAGAATGATAATCCCTATGCGGTATCTGTTTCCCACAAGAAATACAGTTATTCACTTTTTCTGACATCCGGTAATACAGTGAGGCAAGAAAAAACCAAAATATTCCCCAACGGGGTACTTAGCCAACTTGGATTCGGTCTGAAACTCCGAACTCGAAAAATTTCAGAACGCCGAACGGCACTTGCAACACTGCTTCTGCATCGGACCATGCGGCAAAAAAGACTGAGGATATGACGTCGGTCATGCGCTTTTGTACCCTGACGTTCTGATGTCAGTCTAAAGCGCCTTGACCGACGTCAGCCTAATACTTTGGTATTCGGGCCGACCGAGGACAGCGGACTACTCATATGTAAGGACTGCAGCAATGTGAGATGAAGAACATCCATGAAGTAAGCTGGTTCTTATGAGGGGACTGAAGCCAAGGAGTCAAAGGCCAACTTCAAAGACAGCACCAGTGGAACACAAGGTTTCAATGCCGAGAGTGGATCAGAAGGTATTGACCAGACACCACAGATCCAACTATGCCAGAGTCGAATGAGTTGGAGCCAAACATCCTGGAGCCAATGAAACTTGATACACTGATCTCTGGTGTACAGGCTCCAGAAGATACAATGGTTCTGAAGAAATGGACCCAAAGGATGGACCAGTGAGAGAGCCTGGATAGGGGTGATGTGTAGGATTAAACCAGCTTTGGAGCCATAAGGGAAGAAAGGAAAGTAGGACCTCTATTTCAATCTGTCTCTTGAGAAACTTCTGTATAACGTGATCCACATTTGCTTCTGAGGTGCTTTTACAGAATCTGAGAAATTGTATAGACATTGCTGAAGAAGGTCTTAAAGAAAGATGTTCCACCTTTTCAGGAGTCTTTTTCGTTGGAGAGTCCTGAATGGTAATGGTTTGCAGGACTTCTGGATCTAATGGAGGAGTTTAAGTAGGAGTATTAACTCTTGCTCCTCAAATCTCTGTACTTTAGAAGCAGAGGCTGGAAACAAAGTTTCAACTGGCCTATTCTTTGGATCTGAATCCTTCTCTCTGCCTTTTTAGTCTTTTGTACTTCTGGATCCGGTGGGGGAGATCTTTTATTATCAATTTATTACACCAGTCTGCGAATGCTCTGGTCCCTAAGGAAATGCAAATATCACAAGAAGCAGATAAGTGTGAAACACCAAGACAAACACCACAAAGGTCACAAAGATCCTAATGGAGGAATCTTATGACTGTTGTTTTTAAAATTTTTAAAACTAACTTGTTTTCCATTATCACATGCTAAGTACCTCCAAAGAAACACTATCAAGATCAAGTGAGACTACTGCCAAAAAAATACCAAAACATGAAAATCTTGTATTATTAACAGACATGAAAACTATTTCAATAAACAGTTATAACTATAACCATCTCTAAATCTACTAGTATAACTACAATGCACTAACACTCTTAATGACACCTACTGAAAAGAAGATGGCGGCGAGTGCCCAGGGGCAGAAATGACAGGATTGACAGAAAAGGGTAGAGAGAAGGGAGAATGACTCGATCTTAATCTAATTTTAACCAGAGTTGTTGTTTTGTCTTTCGGCTTTTCCCGGTTAGGGGTCGCCACAGCGGAACTCCGGTCCGCCAATGACTGGCAGTAGATTTTTACATGCAGAGTTGCCGTCCCTGACGCACAAACTTCAACGAAGGTACGCCCATTCACGAATGTCTCCACACAGAAGACACTCTAGCTGAGAATCGAACAGGACAACGTCTTACTGTGAGGCTGAATGGACAAAATCTGTCACCAAAGGCTGAATAAAGTCAAATATGAGGTACAGCACTGCCGGCTACCAATACTGCATTGCTTTCACAAAGGGGGTAAATGAGATCTAAGGTAGCTATGGGGACAGAGGATTTATGGGAAGGGATAATTCTTAAATGAGCTTGAGGCTGGAGCACTCTCTCTCTCTCTCTCTCTCTCTTCCATATCATATATGAGCAGTGGCTAGAGGACCTATATGTCAAATCCGACAGAATGAAGAGGATCAAAAGCATTTCTGCTCTTTATTTGTTGTGCAGCAGTCCCAGCATCTAAGAGTACATTAGTAAATAGAAGTGCATTTTTAAAAATACTTGCAGAGTTTTATCAAAACATCACTTCATTTCTAGGGGTGGACTGTAATCAAAATAAATTTTGTTATAATGTCATTAATTAGATTGGCAAATATAACAGCAATTTGTTTGCAAAGTTGATGACACATCATTACATACATTAGGCTCCTTTGCAAAAGGGGTGGAATATAACACTGGGACCCCTTGCAATTAAGGCCAAGGGGTGGCCTGATTTGAAAAGACAGAATAATTTATAGACTTTGTATTTAAAAGGTCAAGCCAGTACCTAGACAGATAAACAAAACAGAAGCATGGTAACTGGATAAAAGATTTGCACCAACATTATATATTTTCTGTAAGATTACTACTTCACTTAATAAAGCAATGAAGTATTAATTTACTCATTCTCTGTGCTACCCACAGTATAAGCTGTCCTTAAGTGTTGCAAGAAGTTTAACTCCTTTGGAAACTGTGACTATATCACAATTTTTTTATGATTTAGTTATTAAGTGCTTTGAGTAATTAGCAAGTGTTTCAAAAGCAAAGCATGCGTATTATGTGTAACAAACTGTAAACACAGAACATGACACTCTGCAGGATGTGGCATTTGCTTTATTTTGCTTACTTCTGCTGTACGAGTGAAACAGCTATTAATAATGAACACACACTATAACAATATGCTACTCTATTCGACTGGATTACACCATACAAATCTGGGATGCATGACAGAGTATGACTTCTGTTGCTTAGTTAAAAGCACTATATGACTACGGTAATTTTACAGAATATGATACTGTGATTAATATGACAGGCTGCAGTTTGTAAACAATCAATAGCAGCCTGAGGTGATTATAAACAAAGGTATTATGTTCATTTAGGTCTTTGTAAATATGTTTTGAAATGTCTAGAAATAACAACTGCTTGCCAAAACCATGCTTCCTCACATCTGTGTGGACTGTTTACAAAAATCAGACCATGCAGCTGTGCTCCATCACAATGCAAGACACAATTATCTTACTGTTGTTAATACTACTCCTCGACAAGTAGCATTTGGTAAAAGTTGGCTCTAGCACTGACATTTTATATTAGCTCTATCTTTCCTTGTATTGTATGAACTGTTCAGTGGGAGTATTGAATATAAAAGTAAATACAAACAGTTGTGGACACTCAAAGGAAAGTCAGAAGGAGGGCGTGAATGAGAAAATCAGTGAAAGACTCACTAGAAGAGTTATTACAATAGAACAGAAAATCACTGTGGAGGACCAATTTGGAAAATAAGGAACTTATTAAGAAAATCATTGGGTCATCAGGTAGTGACTTGAGAGGAAGACTGAATATCAGGACCAATAAAAGCAACCACTTAAATGTTCATAATCACTAGTAAAAGTGGATTCTGTCAGCATATGAGCTATTTGTATAAACCTACATGTACACGTTTTTGTATTTGCTGTGTACAATACTTTTGCATCTTCTGGCTGTAAACTGTACACAAGAGACAGTGCCCACAGCAGGAGGTTCTAGTCCACTCAGTGTAAACTGAAGTATATAGTATATGCAAAATCAAATTCTGTTGTACTTTGCAATTTAATATAATAAAGCAGTTTTAATCATATTTGCACTGTCTTTAGTATTCCTTTATACAACTCCAGGATATACAGGCTGTGTAAAAGTGACAGTCCATAATACCAAGAAGAAATAGACAACAGTCAGTCTTTCTGATGAAATGTTAAACTGAAGCCTTAATCGCCTGGGTTTGTGGTAGCTCAGGTAGACATAAAAGATCCCACGGCACATGGTAAACAGAGAAATGAAATTCCCTGGTGCCCTGGCCACATTTTCTGTAGTCAGTAAGAATACCACCTCTGGTGTCCTTGAAAAGAGGTCACTGGCCTAGTGGACTATGGTCAACAAAGTGCAAACACACACACACACACACACACACACACACACACACACACACACACACACACACACACACACACACACAATGTAAACCTGTGTTTATACAGGAGAACAATTCCAAAAGCAGAACCACTACATTATGAATAGTAACCAGTAACACAGTGGCAGACTAAAACCTTTATCAAAATAAACAGCATATGCAATTGCTCCTTTGTGAAATGCAGGGCTTTTCTTTAAAGCACTACTGCATCTATGCTTAATTATGGTTGTAAAGGGGAAGGGCTGCAATTAAAGAAGGGCAGATTATATAACTCATTCTGGCTTTTTTTTTTGGTTCTCTTTTTGAACTGCTCTCCACTGATTATTAGCTCCCTCTGCCAACCAAATGATTCATTCTTTCCTCTGGCATGTCTCTCATTTCCTCTTGGATCTAGGACTGAACAAACCAGGAGTAGAACCATCAAATTCACAGATGGATGGGTTTTAGTCTTAGCCTTACCAATTTTCCCCGCATGCCTGTAGAGTCCAAGGGGTGGACTGCAATGGATTTAGCAAAATATTTGCCCATTCACCCCTGTAGACAACACCTCCGCATGACCACCAGTGATTTTATCACGTGCGCCGAAACATATACCCTTCCCCAATCCGACTGATACGACTCTGCCTCTTCATTCCTCCCTCATTCCATCCAGCTCCTCCAGTGCCAAGGCTGCCACTGAAACTCTAAAGACCTGGGTTGCTATTCAGGGCCCAATTCTGTTACACCAAGGAGCATGATAACTCATTTTGGTATTCCTAAACAGAAGGTATGTGGATGAGTTATGGCTAGCTGATCTATTACACTAATGCCAACCATTTTTTAAATGATTTAATCCACACCTCAAAAAACAGCGTGCAACAGTAATGGGTACTAGAACGTCATATGCACATTCTATGACCCATGTCACCTTACTATGTTATGGCTATACTGTGAAACATGGTGCCATATTGCCAGTCCTCACTGCAGGTCAGGTAACTACTGACATACTCTTTCCTCACCATTTTTCCCCACAGTCTACTTCTAAGTAAGAAGTGCCTTTGCTAGGGAAGGGATGCTTTGCCAAAATGGCAAACAGCTGGCTTAGTAACATTCACCCGTAGTAGCCAAGTGAATCCTGAATGTTGCAAGATGGACAAGGAAGGCAAAAAGAAGTGAATGGAAACAAAGGAAGGAGTTCATCAGTCAGGCAATGCAAAAGAAAGTACAGACACCATAGAAAATAAAGTAGAGTTGGTGAGAAGAATGAAGAGAACTAACAAGAATACAAAAGGAGATGAGATGTACAAGATGCAAGAAAATAAGATGCAGATTGACAGGAAAATCTTACTACAGAAAGATGGCCTTAAAAGAAATAAAAGGAATCACAGAGGTCATAACTGTGGGCATTTGTTGAGAGCTGGGGAGTTCTATGATAAAGAAAAAGAAAAAGAAAAAAAAAGTCTGAGGCTGCTTTCCACAACACAGAAGAGAGGGGCATTACATTCCACAACACAGAAGAGAGGGGCATTACATTTTGTAAAGTGCTACATACATCTAAATCACAAGTATTTGTAATGTTGTCTCCTTTACATGGCTTTCTCCACTCTGAAATGTTACTGATTACAGCATGTTACATGCAATGAATTACATTTAAGTGCTAAGTGTTGTGACGACCCAAGAAGCAGACACACTGCTGATACAACACTGTTGCACTGATTTTTATTCTCTTACCTTCTTATGCATTTTCCTTTGCTCTGGGACAAAGGGATGAAGCACCATCAATTGGCATATGTCACACACATCTCCATGGAGATAAAGACAGGTATCACCATAGTGGCAATGTCCAGCTGCAGCATAAGGACAAAGCTGATGGCTATCTACTACAGGATTTTCAGGAACTGGATCAGCTAGCCCACTTCGAATAGCCTCCAAGTAAGACTGAGGTTTGTACTCCACATGGTCTTCTACAATCCCAGAGTATCCACTTTCTGACTCTCTGACACCATTTGCAGTGCATCGCTTGGTGTTATCATCATCTGAACGGCAAAGTGCTGAAAACACAAGAGGAAGAATAATGCGTTATCAGAATGGCCACTATTTTTATACAGCAGTATTTCATACTGTAAACTTAACACACCAGCAAATAATACTATTTTAAACTTAATATGGAAAACGGATTGCGTGAAAGGTATGGTTGTGCAAGTAAACTTACCATAACAGTAAATGTTTGAATGGTCACTGCTGCAATAACCTTAGCTATATGGATTATATCCTACTATTAATATAACAGCCGACCAGCTTCTAAAGCTTTGAGGGAACCTTCCATGTGCTCAGTCAGCTTGAGCGGAATGGAAGAAAAAGAGTAGTTTGGGTGTTAAGTCCTTCAGAGCTTTCATGCCAACTGATAAGAGTGAGGCTAAAGCTCTGACAAGGTCAATGCCAGGAAAATAAACACAAAGGTCCTTACCCTGGCAAGAAAAAAATGCACAAATAAGTGGAACTGGAGGGAGAGAGAGCAGCTACTGCAACAGTGATCATTTAAACATCTGCTATTATGCTAAATTTACTTACACAACTGTACAATGTTCAATATACTGATCACTGCTGAAGTAGCCTAAGCTATATGGATAGACTAATATAGCCTACAATGACTGGGAAGAGGATGGATGAGGGTCCAGGAGTCCCTGGAGAATGTTCCTAGACCTAGAAGGAATCTAGTTTGTACTGAATTATAAAAGGTCTGTACAGAGGACTAAGTTGTTGCTTCTAGAATACTTCCAGAATCCAACCTTTTACAAAACTTAACAGATGAAGCCAAAGCCCTAATAGAATGGGAGTCTTGACACCATCTGGAATTGACTTGTCGTGGTGGGTATAACAAAAAGGAATATCAAAGGGACAACCACTGGGAAATGGTCTGCTCTGACAAAGGTTGCCCTTTCTTCTTATATTTGCAATAAATTAACTTATCAGAAATCCTGAAAGATTTTGTAGTGTCAAGGTAGTATTTGAGTTGTCTACGGACATCCAAGGTATACAGTATCCTTTCTCCTTCATGTTTAGGTTCTGGAAGGAAGACAATGAGATGGATGGCTTGGCTTAAACTCGGACACCACCTTAGGCATAAGTGAAGGATTAGTTCTTAAGAAACCTTATCACTGTGAAAAATTAGATAAGGTTGGCTCATCATAAGAGCCTGCAACTCTTCTTGCAGAGGTCACAGCAATCAGTAACACTGCTTTCCATGGAAAGAACCTCAAGCCAGTTTGATGAGCTGGTTTGAATAGGGCAAGAGTCAGCTTTTCCAGGACAATATTAAGATCCCAAATATGAGGCACCAGGTTCTTGTGCTGGCACCAACCAGAAAATCATTTTATTTACTAATACCCTATTTTCTAGTACTAGGTTTTCTTGTCTAATTTAAACCTGCTGCAATCCTCAGAAAATAGAATTATACCACCTTTTAGGCACCTATCATACAGGCAGTACTTGTGGTTGTTTGGGGTCTTTATCATGTGAGAGCATGTCCAGTGTGTGAGGAAGCATTTGGTAACTGCCCTTGGCTACTTTCCAAAGAATGAAGAACCACTGCTGCTGCTTGAGCTAGAATGAAGTCACCACAATGATCTTGGAAGAGTCCTTCTGAAGCTTTATAAGACCCCGGACATTTGTGGAAAGAGTGGAAAAGCATATAGGAACATTCCTGTCCAAGGAAAATAAAAAAAGAAGAAGTTATGTTCTTACCATAACGTTCCATGTGAATTGTTCATCTCGCCTTTGTTCTTACACACGGGTTCGGAGCCGATCCTCGGCTCCGAGTCGGCCACATCACCAGCTCCGCATCTTCGAGAAAGCTCGAGGCACAGTTCTATCCCATGATCCTCCTGTGCTAACCCTCAGATCTAGTTTGCTAACACCAGAAGAATCCCACTAGTTACTGCGCCCTAAGTGCATAGAAAAAAACACAACCACACTGTCTGATACTCTGTCATCAATAGACGAGAATAGATGCCATCCCTGATGTACACTAGGAAGCTCAAGAATAACAATACCTAGAGAAGACTGAACCCGAATGCAGTCTTCCCCGTTCTTCGAGAACGCAGGACGGGGGATGGAGGGGGGGGAATGTAAGAACAAAGGCGAGATGAACAATTCACATGGAACGTTATGGTAAGAACATAACTTCTTTATGTGAAATTGTTCGATCACGCCCTTTGTTCTTACACACGGGTAGCGTCCCTAGCTCCTTTATCCTGGGTGGCTCACGAGAGAACATTCCTGAGAACAGTGGAACCAAACGTCGCCCTGTCTCTGGAGTTTTTATCTAATTTGTAGTGAGCGATGAAAGTATGTGGTTTCACCCAAGTTGCCGCCGCACAAATGGTATCTAATGGTAAGCGGGCAGTATGGGCTAAAGAAGTAGCAATCGCCCTCGTAGAATGAACCTTGGGTTTAAAGGGGAGTTGTTGCTTTGATTCTGAATATATGAAATTTATACAGTCTGAGAGCCATTTGGATAAAGTAACTTGTTACGACCTTTCCCTTCCTTTGGTCAGCATATGATACAAACAGTTGGTCTGACTTTCTGTATTCCTTCGTCCTAAGTAAAATCTCAGCTGCCTGTGGACGTCTAATTTGTGCAGCATGTATTCCAACTTACTGGAGTGATTTTTGAAGAAGGTGGGTAGTTCAATCGATTGATTAATATTTTGGAACGAACAAATCTTTGGAAGGAAGGATGGATTGGTGCGCAATGTTACCCTATCTGGATGAAATATCATATATGGGGGCCGGACAGATAACGCTTGCAACTCTGAAACCCTCCGGGCGGAAGTGATGGCAACCAGAAAAAGTGTCTTCCAGGATAAAAATTTAAGAAGGGTTGTGGTGGCTGGTTCGAATGGGGGCAACATGAGCTGTGATAACATCAGGTTAAGATTCCATGGGGCCACTGGATTACGAAAGGGGGGACGGAGGTGAAAGGCACCTTTCGTAAAGGCTTTGCAAAGTCTGTGGGACATGAGGGAACTATCTCCCTGACCAACATGAAAATTAGATATAGCCGCAAGTTGTACCCTTATCGTGGAAGTCGATGCTCCTTCATGAAAAAGTGTCAAAAGAAACTCTAATATCTTGTGTACTGGAGCCCCTGACGGATCTATACCCTGCTGCGAGGCCCAGTACGCAAAACGTTTTCATTTGCTGTTGTATAGCTTCCTTGTGGATGGCTTGTGGGAAGATACAATTATGTGTTGTACTGCAGGGGATAATAAATCTGACCTGGCTTAGATGGGAAGCGGAGCAGCCAAGCTGTCAGTTTGAGGGACTTGAGAGATGTGTGAGGAACTCCCGACGAGTGCATCAACAGATCTGGCACTGGGTCCAGAATCCACGGTTCCTCCACCTGATGAGTTTGAAGGAAGGGGAACCAGATTTGTCGAGGCCAGAATGGGGCTATCAGAATTATGGTCCTTTCCAGACATTTGGCTTTCTGCAGGAATTTGGGAATTAGCGGAACAGGGGGAAAAGCGTAAAGGAGACCCGGGGGCCAATCGTGCACAAGTGCATCCCTGGGGGCACCACCCGGAGGGGGTAGTAGGGCAAAGTAGCTTCTGCATTTGACATTCAATGGGGATGCAAATAGGTCGCAGCAAGGCTGGCCCCATCTGCGGAAAATCTTTTCCGCGACTTGAGATTTGAGGGACCACTCGTGGGGCAACAGGATGGCTCTGCTCAACCTGTCCGCAATGATGTTGGATGTCCCCGGGATGTGCATTGCTATCAGAAAGCGTCTGGTAGACACAGCCCATTGCCAAATCCTGAGGGCCTCTCTGCACAATGGATAAGACCTGGTTCCTCCTTGTTTGTTTATGTACCAGACTACTGACATGTTGTCCATCTGAACTGTCACTGTTCCCAGATGTAAGGACTTGTGAAAGTGTTGCAACGCAAGAAACACTGCCCTCAGCTCTAGGACATTGATGTGCAGGTTGTACTCCAAGTTGGACCATTGACCTTGGACTGTTCTTCCCTGAAAAAGTCCCCCCCCACCCTATCAGGGAAGCATCCGTGGTTAAAGTAGCTATAGGACTGGGCAACACAAACGGTCGGCCTACTGTTAGGTCCTGACTGTGCATCCACCATAGGAGATCCTGTTTGCAGGAGTTCGTGATTAAGATCTCGTGAGATAGTGGAAGCTGTAGGTACGACCACTGAGTGAACAGCATCCATTGAAGGATCCTCATATGCATCCTGCCTAGGGGAACTACGATAAGAGCGGCTAACATCATTCCTAGTACTCTCAAGATTTGTTGAGCAGGGACTCTCTTGCTCTGAAGGATAGAAATTTGATTTCTGAGGGCTGATATTCTTAGTGGGGGGAGACTGATTCGAGCCAGGGAAGTGTCTAACTCTGCCCCTATAAATGAGATACGCTGTGAGGGCGATAAGACAGATTTTCCAAAATTGACTGTTATGCCCAGAGAGGAGCAAAGGTTGATGGTGTAATCCCTGGCTTGCACAAGACGATACTCGGTGGTGGCGGACAGGAGCCAGTTGTCTAGGTAAGGAAACACACGAAATCCCATTTGTCTCAAGTGAGACGCTACTACTGCCATGCATTTGGTGAACACCCTGGGGGCTGAGGTGAGGCCAAAGGGCAGAGCACGAAACTGGAAGCGACTGGCTCCCAGCCGGAAGCGCAGGTGATCTCTGGACGCTCTGGCCATCTTGATATGGTAGTATGCGTCTTTGAGATCTATAGAGCACATCCAGTCGCCGTCCTGTAGGAAAGGAAGGATCGACTGTAGAGTGACCATCCAGAACTTTTCCTTTTTCACGAAAGTGTTGAGTCTGCTGAGGTCCAAAATTGGCCACCAGTCCCCTGTTTTCTTTGGAACTAAAAAGAACCTTGAGTAAGTTCTGGATTCTTTCTGGTCCGCCGGGACTGGTTGGATGACTCTGTTTTTGAGCAGCCTTTTTATTTCTACGGCTGCCTGGTCTCGCAGACTGGGTGGAACATCTGGGAGCTTTTTGGGGGCAGGTGGAATTTTTATAAATGGAATAGTGTAGCCTCTGGTAACTATGTGTTTTACCTAGGAATCCGATGTACGATTTAGCCAGGCCACTGAGTATAAAGCCAAACTACCCCCGACTGCCTCCAGAGTAGGACAGCCGGGCATGCACTCAGGAGTGCTGAAAGGGCTTCCCAGAGAAAGTATCTCTGTCGCCCTGATTCTGCGGACCCCCTCTGCCGCCTGGATGGCGTCTTCCATTTCTTCCCCCTCCTCTGCCTCTGGAGGGGGCATCACTCTGTGTGGGCTGAAAGGATCCCCGAGTCTTTCGGAACCACATTTTTCCGCCTCTTTGCCCTTTGGGTATGGTCTAGATAGGGCGGAAAAACGGTCCCCTATGGCAGACAGGGTCTTCCCTTCTTGCTCGCACCTAGTGAGAGTCTCCTTTACGTTGGGACCAAACAGTGAGGCACCATCAAAAGGGGCATTAGGCAAAGGAAGACTTGAAGGCTTCCGCAAAGGAGCATAGGCGCAGCCAGGATTGTCTCCTCAGAGCAATTGCTGAGGCTGCCGCCCTACTCGAACCTTCGGCTGCATATGAAATGAGCCTCATGGACGAGTTAACTGTGGAGTTGAGGGTGTTAACGTGTGCTGTCACTTTCTCGGAGACAGCAGCATCTGTATTGCCCTGGAGAGTATCTCCCAGTTCCTTGAGGAGATCTCTCTGTAGATGCGTGAAATGCATAAGGTAGTTCAGCGATCGCATGGAAAAAGTCACAGAACTAAACACGCACTTCCCATATTGGTCCATCGTCCTAGAATCCTCATTAGGAGGATGAACAGAGGAAGATGATTCGGACATTTCCTTCTTAGTGGATGCCGCCACCACCATAGTATCCACTGGCACTCCTTTAGTCAGAAAGCTTTTGTCTTGAGGGGCCGTGATATACTTGTTGGGTCTGCGGGGGACCGGTTCCACTGTATCAGGTGTCTCCCATGCCCTTCGTGCTATCAGGTCCATGAGTTCGTCAAAGGGAAGGGTCACCCAGGAGGTAGAAGGTTGAGCCCCAAATGCCTTCAGCAATACCGATTTGTCTACAGAAGGAGCAAGGGTCTGCCAGTCTCCCCTCTGTTTCAAGATTTCCAAAATGTCAGCAAACGGGACATCTTCAGAGGGGGACCGTGGGGACCCTTCTGCTTCATCCAAATCGGTATCAGATGTCAGAGATTCCTGTGGGGAATCAATGTGCCTCCTCTTGCACAATCTTTTCCTCGGTACATCCTCAGAGGGGGCTTCTGGGGAGGCATCCGAGGAACCAGGGGTGCCCTCTGTGGCTGGCTGAGGCATTGGGTCTCGACGCTTGGTAGGAAGCGAAGGTTAAGCAGCAGAACGTGGACCCTTTGGGGGAGGAGAAGAAGATGCCGATGACATATGTGTCTGTTCAGACAAGACCTTCCTCATGATGTCGAAGGCACCGGTGCCCCGGCCCGAGGATCCCATCGGTTCCGAAGAAGCCGGTAGTTTCCCCGGAATCGGGACCATGGGCTCTGACCCCGAGGACAGATCCAAGCTGATCTGAGCCGAGGCCCCAAGGGGGAGAGTTGGAACCGAAAGTTCTGTTCGACTGTCCGCCCCGGAACCTAGGAAAGACCGTCGGCTACGAGACCCCCCAGCTGGTTCCGAAGGTGTCGAGGTCAACGGTGCCAATAGTGCTACTGGAGGCTTCAGCACAGAGGGCTCTACAATCATCGGCTCTTCGATTCCTGGCTCAGACGACTCGACAGGTCTCGGAGGAGGATTTGTCTCGGGGGCGGGAAGAGCCTCGAGTTTCGAAACCAATTGGGACGAAACTTCGATTAATTTGGACAGAGCCGAGTTCTCCATTAGCTTCTGTACCACTCGGTCCACATCGGAGTCGGAAAGCGGCCTCGAAGAACGGGTCGAAGGGGCCAAAGTCGTCACCGAGCAAAGGATTGAATGCGGTGGTACCTCCGATACCAGCTCCAATACCGGAGTCTCGATCAGAGACAAACATTTGATGCCCGACCCAGAGGGCTTTGGAGCCAGTGTCCGAATCTGAAAAGAGGTGCTTGGAGCTGAGGACTTAGGCTCTGACACTCTTGAAGACTTGGACCCTTTCGAAGACTTGGACACTTGTTCAGTCTTATCCAGGGCCTCCTGAAAATCGGGTTTTAATAACCCTCTGTCCACCAACTTCCTGCGCCTTTCTAGCATGACCCTTCCACTGAAGGAATGACAGATGGAACAGTCTTCCTGCAAGTGGAGAGGGCCAAGGCAGTAGACGCAGGAAGAATGGTTATCAGTTATGGACATCTTTTGTCCACACTGACACCTTTTAAAGCCTGACTTGGCTTTTTCAGACATACTATCTAATATACCTAGTAAACAAATTACTAACAACACACTTATATGTAAATATGTGTATATATATATATATATATATATATATATATATATATATACATATATAATAACACACTATAACACTTCTAAAAGTATGAATAATACTTATCTCTCTATATATATAAAAAGAGAAAAATAAGTTAAAGGCAGAAATTAACAATTTAAACCCTACTGTCAGTCCTGACAGAATTACAACAAGGCCTTAACTAAGGTAAAAAATACTAAATTATTTAAAACTACTTTAACTATTGAAAAACACTCTCTCTAATAAACTATCACACTAATAAACTACTTTTTTTAACTACTTTTAACAACTACAACTTCAAAAAGGATAGTATAAAGAATGAAAAATACTGGCCCGAGCCTCTCACGATGCGATCTGCTGCTAGCGGCAAACTAGATCTGAGGGTTAGCACAGGAGGATCATGGGATAGAACTGTGCCTCGAGCTTTCTCGAAGATGCGGAGCTGGTGATGTGGCCGACTCAGAGCTGAGGATCGGCTCCGAACCCGTGTGTAAGAACAAACGGCGAGATCGAACAATTTCACATCACAACTTTTCCCCAATGCCTAATACTCAGAAACACATTTAAATAACAAAGTAACAAAAATGATGGAAAACTATAAGCACATTCTTGAATAGACAATGTGAAACCTGAAGACATTAATGAACTTTATTGCAAAATTTTACCACAGAAAGTCATTTATTTTGCTTTGGAGAAAGGGAGAATTAAGACTAGTCTACTTTTTCTTTAAGTTATTGCTGCAACTAGCCTGTTGGCCATGTAGTTTGCTTTTCAGTGTACTACTTGGCTTCAAATATCACGTGATGAAGGGGATTCAGAAAATTGGGTGAAGGGGTAAATCCAGCCTGAAAATAGAGGCATCTTGTGCAGGGGTAAATCAGGCCTGAAAATAGGAACACTCCTCCAAAATGGGGACAATTAGGAGGTCTAACTGCTACATACATAATCAGCTCCAGAACTGTTGCATTTTGGGAGGGTTTAGGAGAAAAGCCCTCTTGCACTGAACCTTTCCATGGACATTTCTGTAAAAAAAGAAGTTATGTACTCACCATAATAGTCCATGTTTGTTGTCCATCTTGCCTTCATTCTTACTGGTTGGGTTCGGAACTAAAGCTCGAAGTCTTTCACTTGACTCATGGCTGAATCCCTATGCCATCATGCACTGGTGTACTCCCCAGATCTTGTTTGTTGATAACCACAGTAATGAGTTTATATACATGATATTCTATAGAGTATACGGACAACAAAGAAAGTTAGAGAACTTCCTTGCCACAAGGAAAAACCTGTAAGCCCTCCAGAAGCCCTGGGCTGGGGGAAGGTGGGAAGGACGTAAGAATGAAGGCAAAATGGATGACAAACATGGAACGTTATGGTGAGTACATAACTTCTTTATGTTATGTTGTCCTATCTCGCCTTCATTCTTACTGGTTGGGACAGCATCCCTAGCACCATAACTCCTGGGTGGCTCACGGGAGTACATTCTTTAGGACAGTGGAACCAAAGGAGGCCCTGCCCCTGGAGGTCAAATCTACTTTGCAATGAGTAATAAAGGTTTGAGGCCGTGCCCGCATAGCAGTGGCACAAATGTTGTCTAGTGGCAGTCTAGTTTGATAAGCAGATGATGTTGCTATAGCCCTTGTGGAGTGGTCTTTGATTCTAAAGGGCAGATCTCTCTTATTAGCAGTGTAAATAACGGTGATACAATTTGAAAGCCAGTTTAAAAGTGTGACCTTAGAAATGGGAATACCTTTCTTAGCTTCTGAAAAGGATATAAACAACTGATCAGATTTCCTGAAGTCTTTAGTTCTGTGTAAACAGAAGTGTAGTTGTCTATGCACATCCAATTGATGGGGCTTATATTCTGCCTTGTTGCCATGATTAGGGAAAAAAAATGGCAGCTCAATAGATTGGTTTAGAGTGGTCTTTGAGCATACTTTTGGCAAAAAAAAGATGGGTTAGTTCGAAGAGACGCCCTGTCCTTATGGAAGATCATATAGGAAGGTTTGATTGATAAAGCTTGTAGTTCTGAGACTCTTCTGGCAGAAGTGATGGCAATGAGCATAATAGTTTTTCATGATAAAAATTTGAGATCACATGTTGATGCCGGCTCAAAGGGAGGAAGGGTTAGGTGAGATATGACAAAATTTAAATCCCAAGGTGGAAGAGGGTCTTTAACGGAAGGTCTTAGCAAGGAAGTGCCCTTTAGGAAGACTTTGCACAACCTATGTGACATCAGATTTGTGGTCAAATCACTTATATGAAAACTGGAAATCACAGCTAACTGAACTTTAAGAGTAGCTGAAGTGGAGCCTTGATGAAATAGTTCTGCCAGGAATTCAAGAATAGAGCTGATCGGGGTAGAAAAGGAATCAGTGTTCTTTGTTGAAGCCCAGTACGAAAACTTCCTCCATTTACCGAGATATAACTTTCGTGTTGAGGCCTTATGCGAAAAGATTAGTATACGTTTCACTGCTGGCGTGAGATTATGAAGCTTGACTATATTTGGAACTGGAGCAGCCATGCTGTCAATTTGAGGGTTTGGAGAGAAGGATGGGGTGTTCCGGACGTATGAGTCAGAAGGTCTGGAACTGGGTCCAGAACCCATGGTTCCTCCTGAAGATGAGGTCAGAGGAAGGGGAACCAAATCTGATGAGACCAGTATGGGGCAATGAGAATCAGTTTGCTTCCCAGCGATTTGACTTTCTGAATGACTTTGGGTATCAGAGGAAAGGGAGGAAATGCATAAAGTAGTCCCAAGGGCCAATTGTGTACAAGTGCATCCCTTTGTGACTCCCTGGAGGGGGAAATCAGGGCAAAGTAGTTGCTGCATTTGGAATGCATGAGGGTGGCAAAAAGGTCACAGCAAGGCTGGCCCCATTTTCAGAATATCCTTTTCGCAATCTCTTGTTTTAGGGACCACTCATGAGGCATCAGTATCGCCCTGCTGAGTCTGTCCACTATCACGTTGGATTTCTCCGGGATATGCATTGCTACCAGAAAGCATTGGGAAGATGTTGCCCATTGCCATACTCTGAGCACCTCTTGACAAAGGGGGTAAGATGTGGTTCCTCCTTGCTTGTTTATGTACCAGACCACCGACATGTCTGTCTGAACTGCAATTGTTCCTAGCGGAAGACAGTCCTGAAGTGCCTGCAACACTAAAAGCACTGCTCTCATCTCTAGGACATTGATGTGTAAATGGGCCTCGTGTTTCTGCCAGGTGCCTTGGACCATCCTCCCCAGATAATGCCCCCCCCCCCAATCTGGGCAGCGTTCATGGTTACTGTTGCTACAGGCTGATGTAGTTAAAAGGGTTGACCTGCCGTCACGTGACTGGAATGAAGCCACCATCGTAGATCTCTCTTGCAAGATTCTGTAATCCTGATTTGGTGGGACATGGGAAGTTGTTGTAAAAAACATTGAGAGAACAGAAGCCACTGAAGTACCCTCATGTACATGCGGGCTAAGGGAACCAGGGTTATCGCTGCTGCCATGGTTCCTAGGAATTTTAGAACTGTTCTTGTCTTCATTCTAGTCTTTGACAGAAGATTGGAAGTTTGTTATCTGAGTAGAAAAACTTTCTGCAGGTAGTTTTGCCATCATAGTTTCTCTAGATCTGCTCCTATAATATGTTGAGATGGTAACAAGGCACATTCTGAGTTTATCGTTATTCCCAGGTGGGAGCAAACATGTAAGGTAGTGTCTCTTGCTTGCTGTAGTAGATGCTTGGGAGAGGCAATTAGGAGCCAGTAGTCTAGATATGGAAACACTCGGAATCCTAGTCACCTCAGGTGAGCCGTGACTACTGCCATGCATTTGGTGAACACTCTGGGGGCTGTAGTGAGACCAAAGGGCAGAGCTTGAAACTGGTAAGGGCTGGCTCCCAGCCAGAAGTGCAAATGACCCCTTGATAGCCTATCCTTTTTTATGTGGTAGTATGCATCCTGGAGGTCTATAGAGCACATCCAATTGTCTTTCCCTAGAAAGGGAAGAATCAACTGCAGTGTCACCATCTGGAACTTGGTCTTTTTTACAGATATGTTTAATATGCTGAGATCCAAGATGGGTCTCCAGTTCCCTGTTCTTTTTGGTACTAAAAAGAATCTTGAGTAAGTTCCAGACCCTATCTGGTCTGCGGGGACTGTTTGGATGACTCTTTGTCTAGCAACTTTTGGACTTCTATAGTTGCTTGCTCCCTTTAACTGGGTGGAACATCCAGGATGTTTCTTATGTATGGGATGGGAAGAGAAAATGGTATGGAGTAACCTCTGGATATTATGCTTTGTACCCATTTGTCTCTTGTTATTTCTAGCCAGGCTTCTGGGTACAAAGATAATCGACCACAGACTGCCTCCAGAGGTGGACAGCTGGGCCTCCCTTCAACAGCGCTGGAAGGACCTGCCAAGAAAGGAATTGTGGTCCCCCTGGTTTTGCGGACCCCTCGCTGCCATGAGGACAGTGTCGGCCATTATTACTTCCCCTCTGCCCCTGGAGAAAGATTCACCAAGTGCGTCCTAAAAAAACACCTTGGGATTTTTTGAACCACATTTTCCCCCCTTCTGACCTTTGGGATATGATCTTGAAGGTATGGAAAAACATACTCCAATGGCAGAGAGAGTTTTTCCTTTCTGCTCACATCTGGTGAGTGTGTCTTTAAATTTTGGTCCAAAGAGTGAGGAACCATTGAAAGGGGCATTGCCAAAGGTAGACTTAAAGGGTTTTTCAAAGTTACATAGGTGCATGCAGGAGTGTCTCCTTAAGGGAGACTTCTGAACTGCTTCCCTACTCACTCCATCTACTGCATATGAGATGAGTCTCATGGAGGAGTTCACTACTGAGTTTAAGGTGGACAGCTGAGAGGCTACCTTATCAGAGGCCTCTGCAGCTAGTGAACCTTGAAGAGCATCTCCTAGCTCCTTTAGGGTATCTCTCTGAAGCCTTGTAAAATGTGTCAAGTAATTCAGCGATCTGAGAGTTAAAGCCGCTGAAGAAAAGATGCGCTTCCCATAGCTGTCCATTGTATAAGAGTCCTTGTTTGGTGGATGAACAGATGAGGATGTCTCGGAAAGTTCCTCCTTGGTGGCTGCTGCCACCACCAAGGCATCTACAGGAACACCCTTAGAAAGAAAAAGTTTGTCATCTGGGGCTGTAATAAATTTGTTAGGCCTCTAAGGGACTGGTTCCACTGTGTCTGGAGACTCCCACACCTTTCAACTAACTAGTTCCATGAGTTCGTTGAAAGGCGGAGACACCCAGGTGGCTGTAGGGTGAGATCCAAAGGCCTTCAAGTACATTGACTCCTCCTGAGAAGGGTTGATGGACTTCCAGTCACCTCTCTCTGATAAAGGATTTCTAGAATATCTGCTAAGGGGATATCCTTAAAGGGTGACCGTGGGAACCCTTTCTGAGTCCTCGAGGTCAGTGTCAGATGTAAGAGACTCTGGGGAGTCTATGTGCTTCCTCTTGCAAAGTCCCTTCCAGAGGCCTTCTTCACAAGGGTATTCTGGAGAGGAATGTTGTTCACCATGGGGTACCCTGAGGCCTAGAATCTCCACTGTCCTGTGGTTGAGGAGGTGCACAGACAGAAGCCGGTGCTTTAGGGGAAAGAATGTCAAACCCTTGTGTAGAGCTGTATGAGAAGACAGCACACACTTCATCAGCTCGAAAGCCCCTCTCTCCTGATCTGAGGATGCCTCTGGTTCTGAGGAAGGAGAGGAAACCCCCGGAGCCAAGGGAGTTGGCTCTGAAGATGATGTAGGAGCTGAGCTCACCCGCGCCGAGGCCCCAAGAGGTAAGCTCGGAACCGACAAATCTCGGGTCTGAGTCCCCCTCCGGACCCAACCGGAGAGCTTCGGCTCCTAGACATCTCAGACAGCACAGAGGATGTCGAGCAGACAATGGGTCCGAAAGCTCCACAGTGGGTCTCGGAACAGAATCATCTATCACAATCGGCTCCAGGCATTCCGGCTCCAATGTTCCAGATTGGCTCAGAGGAGGAACTGAAGTGGATGAAAAGGTCTTTGCTGGCTCCAAAACCGGCAGGACTGGAGCCGATAGTTTTGCCTGCACCGACGTCTTCAACAGTCTGCACACCACCCTATCCACATCGTCATCTGAAAGGCTACTGGAGAACCTAGAGGAAGGGGTTGGTGAGCCAGATCTTTGTAAAATAGACTATCTCAATGTAAGGGAGACTGGTAACAGTTCAGGTGACCGGCTCTGACTTTGTATTTCTCTCAATTATGAGTTCTTTGGCACAGAGGAAGGAGACTTTTCGGACCCAGATCTCTTTGGAGCTGAAGTTATTTTTGGTATCTTCTCTGGGGACTCTGAATGGCCTGAAGAAGATGAGGAAGGTCTTTTTTCAGGTCTGTCAAATTTTGAAGAAGTCATCAAGGAAGGTGATTTGGACTTGCTGGAGGTGCTCTGACTTTCTAAGCCTCAGAGAAAGGGGTCTTTACAAGTCCTCTCACTATTAATTTATTTTTCCTCTCTTGTAAAACCCTCGAGCTAAATGAGTGACAAAAGTTACATGTCTCTTGTAAATGAATAGCCCCAAGACAGTAAACACATACACTATGTCTGTCGGTTATGGACATTTTTCGGAGCATTTTTGGCATTTTTTGAAGCTGGATGGCTTTGTCTCTTTGTTCCTTGGACATTATGCTTAGCAAAAGACTAAGAGAAAAACACACAACTAGTTTGGTAATTGTTTAACTGTGTACAAGTATCAAAAAATGAATTACACTAAGATTATCTATCTTAATTCACACCCACTGAGTATATATCTAAAACCACAGCATACAGTAATAGACTCTGTGTGTATGTGTGTGTGTGTGTGCGCGCGTATATATATATATATATATATATATATATATATATATATATATATATATATATATATATATATATAAACAACACAGAGAAAATACAGAGGGAAGGAAGTTAGTTAACTTAAATAGGCACAAGCTCAGCTAACTATCAAGCTAAGTAGAAAAAACTACAACTAAGCCAAGGTTTGACACACTTCTAAATTAAACAGTGCGCAAAGGAAATGCTTGGGTGAACCCTAAACATGGGTTGAAAAATTAGTACGGGATAGGGAACAAGGCCTGATGAGAAACGACAGCCAAATTTCAAATCCAACAGCGGATAAACATTATAACTAATATCTTAAGAGAAACACTAATAGGTATATATCTAACTATACTATGGTACACTAATGAAAAAACTAAGAAATAGGAAAAAGAATTGTAAAATATCCAAACAGCCACGGTCAATATGGAAGAACCTCCAATCTGTTTAGCGGCAAACGAGATCTAGGGAAGTACACCAGTGCATGATGGGATAGGGATTCAGCCACGAGACAAGTGGAAGACTTTGAGCTTTAGTATACGGCTCCAACCAGTAAGAATGAAGGCGAGATAGGACAACATAACATCTATTAACTCATTCACTCCAATGGAGCTCAGGAAGTTTGTAATATAACTTCCAATGGGAGGAGTCTAAGCCTTTTGACAAAATTAAATTATGTTCTCACATGTCAAACAAATGTTCATATCCCTGGAACCATAAGGGCTATGAAAGAAGTATTAATGGCAAACCATTCAGCACAAACTATTTTTATAGTGGTAGTATTCTTTAGGTTCTAGGTCTTAAACTGAATTTTATAAGTCAAAGTAAACAGCAACGATTATGTTTGTAATATTTTCAATTACAATATCTTAGCAACCATTCAAGTTACACATACAATGTCAGCAGCATTTTACTCATCTAGCCAAGAGTTTTCATATGAGGCTAAGGAGTTCTGTTACTTGGTTGTTTAAATAGTTAGAAAAATGTGAAAGTGATATCCATATAAATTAATATCAAAAAACAACACTTAATATCTCTTCACCTGCACTAGATGGAGGTCAAATATTAATACAGCTGAGTTTGCCATTGGGTAAGTTTTAAGATTAAATCTTTTAAAACCTTGTTCATAGCATGGTTTTGGAATTATTGATGCAAATATGAATAAGCAATATTTGACGCCTAGAGGTGTCAGTAAGAGTTAACTGCAGATGCACTTGGAGGTATCACTCAGATGCAATGAGTTAACAAACATCAATCAGAACCATCTGACATTTAGCTATATATTAAGATAGCCATTAACATGCTCAGACCCTACCTTGATATAAAATCAGTAATGCACAGTACATGCAGACTAGAATCCCTTGGAAGAGATTTTCAGTGAGGCTCAGACTACTATACTCATTCCTGAACAATCACCGTGAATGTAGCTGACAACCACACTGCAACATAGGAAATCAACTAAGTGCAGCAGGGATTTAAGGAAATGTGCACTGATAAACTACGGTGCAGTTAATTTAGGGATCAGCACACAGACAGAGGGACTTTTGACCAAATGACACATCATTCCTGGTTTCCAATGCAAGGAATATACCAGTTGGCATATACCCCAGCCAGGTGTTGCTCTGAGTCAAATCTTCTGCAGTACCAAACCCTAGATCAATCTTAGGTGGACAGTGAAGTACATTCCTCAAAGTTCTTCACTGGCTATGGCAGTAATACGCAGGTTCATAGGATGATACTAGGCTATTGGCCAGGAGGGCCTTATAAGCCTAGCCCAGAACGTGGCCCATGTTCCCTCAAAGTCAGCACCTTTAATAGATAAATACCTATAAGAGTCATAGTTTTGATACATTGGTCATCCTATTAGCTCTGTCCTCCTTTAGTGTGTTTTTTATTAAATGAGTGTAATGTTACTTATAGGAAAGGAACAGCAAAACAACCAGCAAGTCAGCCACAAGCTTCAATACACGTCACAGGATGTGTTTAATGTCAAAAACAAAGTTAAAGACATCCACAGTTTAGCACTTTCATCTTTACTACAAAGACATCATCAGAACTGTGAATGCAACACACACAAGGCCATTTTAAGAACGTGCAACAAGGAAGACAAACCTTTTGAAATCAACCAACTTCTGCAGACATCAGTGCAAAGCAAAAAAAAAAAAAATTGTGTGTGCTAATTTTATTAAGTTTAACTTTCTGGTTCTTGAACAAATACAGATTCCTCAATATGCAGGTGACTGGCAAAATAATCTGCTTCACCAGGAAATGCTTTGGCAGCTAAAGCTGGATGCTACCACCTTTCCTGGTTTTAATGACAATATTTCTAATAGCAGTGAATTAAAAAGGAGACCCATTAGATTATGATGTACTTTGGTTAACTTTTCATTTTATTTGTTGGTTCAGGTGTAATATGTGCAGTTATTTGACTTTTACGGCATTTATTTTGATTTTCTGCTTTGGACTGATGTCTGCAGAAGTTGCTTGATTCCACGAGTTGCATCTACCTTGTTGCATGTTCTTAAATGGCCTTGTGTGTGTTGCATACACAGTTCTGATGGTGTCTCTGTAGTAAAGGTGAAAGCGCTAAACTGTGGATGCTTTTAACTCTATTTTTGACATTAAACACATCCTGCGACATGTATTGAGGCTCGTGGCTGACTTACTGTTTTTTTTTGCTGTTCTTGGTCTGTTTCTTCCAACACTGGAATTTCACTCATGTTTCTAAGTTTTGGTTTACTTATACGAAAGGCAGGAACCTTAAGAGCTACTTCTCAAACCATAAAGCTCTCTCCAACCAAGACTGAACTTGACAGTCACGAGGTGAAGGTAAACATTTGCACCACACCACAGTCTCACTAAATGTACACCACCAAAATCCACACATAGTAACACAAAAACATTCGCGGAGGCTCTCAGTAATAATCTGTGTAAGCAACAGAGACCTCCAAAGCAGAAACGCAAGCAACCTCCATCCCCCAACACAACCATAATGACACATAGCCCACAGACTCAGTGTGCCACTCAACCACAGCCAATAAGGCAAAACAACGTACCTAATACACTAGTCATAGGTGACTCTATAGTCAGGCACACTGATGTCACACTCACCAGGCTAAACAAGGAGAAGGTTACTGTCAGCTGCCTGTTGGGTGCCAGGATCCGCCACATAACCCACGCACTCAGGTCACTCCACAACAAGTACAAATATGACTCTGTCATTGTCCATGTTATGTGACTGACCTGAGACATACCTCCCTGGACTACATGAAAAAAGAGACATCGAAGAGCTCTCCGATCTTGTAGCCCAGGCATGTATGACCCTAGCCCTGAGTAGCATTCTGCAATCACCCAGAATGATACCGCAGTACAAGGACAAAATGATTGACTTCAACAATTGGCTAAGCTTCTGGTGTCATTCCAAGGGGATCCAGTATCTGTCTGCTTGGAATGACATGGTAGACAGACCACAATGCTTTGCCACAGGTGGCCTGCACCTGTCGCCCCTGGGATTCCGGATACAGGCTAAGGCTCTTTCTGCCCCTGTAGTGCCTTTTTTAGGCAAGGTTCAAATGACAAATTCACCACCATAGCAGGAACAGGCAAGCAAAAACTGAGGGTAATGCTACTAAATGCTAGAAGTCTAAATCTCAAAATGCACTCACTCTTGGCACTCCTTAAAATGGAGAACATCGATATCTGTGCAGTGACGGAGACCTGGTTCAAGGCTCCAGAGAGCACCCATGGCACTACCAGGCTATAACTCATACCACACTTTTCGGCCATGTAACCTGGACCGAAACACCAAAGGTGGAGGTGTGTCCATATTCATTAAGGATATCCACACCTCCAGGCTAGTTGCTCAGCATAATGCATCCGAAGTTATCCAAGTGCAACTAACTCTGGGCAAAACTGCAATCTAAATTGTAGCTGGCTACAGATCCCCCACCATGCCCCAGGATTACCACTCCTCTTTTCTTGATGTAATGGAAAATATTAGGGTTCAACCAAACACCCTAATAATGGGCGACTTCAACTAACCCACCATTAACTGGGAAAACTACTCGTGTACCAACTCCTTAGCTCAACGCTTTCTGGAATTCATAAACTCCAATGCCCTGGATCAATTTATCCACACCCCCACCAGGGGCAACAATATCCTAGACCAAGTCATTACCAACATGAGTGACCGTGTTCCACACCTGAAGTCAACTCCTCATTGGTCCGATCCGACCATAAGATAATCACCCTTGATATCCACATTCCGCTTCCAGCCCCCATTAAGGAAACCACAGTGAAAAATTTCTCCAAAGCCAACTTCATGCTTAAGACAAAAGTGGTGAACTTCATGACACCCATGCAGATGGACAATACAGTTACGACTGCTGAATCCTACACAAATGCACTCTATAAGCACTTACACGAGTGCATGGATCGTGCTATCCCAAACAGAACCAAGAAGCTATCCTCCAAAAAAAGAAAGCCAATCTGGTGGTCCCCTGCCATAAACAAACTATACAACAGAAGGAATAAACTGTTGCAAAAGAGAGTAAAATCCCATGAGTGGAGGAGCTCCCTGGTCAACCTCAGTAAGAAGCTGAGATCCCTTATAAGATCCTCCAAAGCTAGCTACGAAAACAAAATCACCACTAATTCTAAGGACAACCACAAAGCATTCTATAGCTATGTCAAGAATCTCAATGGCAACACCCAGATCTGCTCTGAGTTACAGCACAATGGCACGAAAATTACAGAACCAACTGATACTGCCAACATCCTGGCAGATAGGTTCAGTGCTAACTTTACCCCCCTCACCCCTTAAAGGGCCCATATCTATACAGGAAGAATGCAGAGTCCCTGTAATCACAACTATGCAGGTAAAAGCTGCACTCTCTAAAGCCAAAAACACAGCATCCATGGGACTGGACAACATCCCAGGCTGCGTTTTACATGAACTTAAGAACGAACTGGCTCCGCACTTAAGCACCATGTTCAATAATAGCCTCGCATCAGGCTTTGTGCCCACTGAATGGCGCACAGCAACGATTATCCCACTCCACAAAGGGGGAGCCACCACTGATCCCGGGAACTATCGACCTATTAGCCTGATGAGTCTGGTCTGCAAGGCCATGGAACTTATCATCATGGATCTCAAACAAAAACATTGGTAACCTCCAAACTCTGGATCCCACCCAGTTCAGGTTTGTGAAAGGCAGATCATGCCTCCTGAATCTGATCGACTTCATTGAGGCAGTCACCAAAGCCGTAGATGAGGGTAAGGTGGTTCACACAGCCTATCTTGACCTCGCCAAGGCTTTCAACACCATCCCCTATTTTGGAATTATAGCTAAACTCACTAAACTAGGTATAAATCCCTACATCACAAGATGGGTTGCCAACTGGCTCACTGACAGAAACCACACTGTAAAAGTTGCAGACTCCAAATCTGACCTCAAAGCAGTGTCAAGTGGAGTACCACAGGGTTCTGTCCTGGGACCTCTCCTGTTTGGTATCTACTTCTCTGAAGTACAGGCTAACACAGAAGGCCTCTGGCTAATGAAGTTCGCAGATGACTGCAAACTAGGAGCCATAGTCAAGTCCCCAAATGATGTGGACATCCTACAGAAGGGCCTTGCTGAGACTGATGCCTGGGTGTCAGAGCCATGGCCTCAAGCTCAATGTCAAAAAGTGCCGTGTCATCCCCGTTGGTAAAAACTCTGTACCCATGAACTGCCACATAGGCAGCAATCTACTTAACGCCGAATGTGTGATAAGAGACCTTGGGACCCAGGTGGACAGTAGTCTCTCCTTTGATAGTCACATCGCCACAGTAGTCAGGAAGTCCTTCTACGTGGCACACCATCATAAAAAGGTTCTCATCCAGGAAAAAAGGTCATTGTTTCTCTGTACTCAACAGTCATTAGA
This sequence comes from Protopterus annectens, assembly GCF_019279795.1. Taxonomy (NCBI): domain Eukaryota; kingdom Metazoa; phylum Chordata; order Ceratodontiformes; family Protopteridae; genus Protopterus; species Protopterus annectens. The sequence goes on along the minus strand of NC_056739.1, from coordinate 1,530,798,486 downwards.
CCCATTGTAGAGTACAACGTCCCTTTAGGAATGTACCTCACAAGACATCTGCAGCAGCTGGAAAGGCCACAGAAGTACCTCACAAAGAGAATTACTGGCCTCAAACAAATGCCCTACACTGACCGTCTCAAAAAACTCCAGCTTTATTCCATAGCATATCACCTACTCCGAAGTGATCTCTGCCTAACATATAAAGCTATGTCAAACCCAGAGCTGTTGGACATGCTACACCTAAAGAAATCCCAATCCCTCCGAGCTACAAGCTCTAGGGACCTAAACTTTGTCACCACAATAAACAGGACATGCTGGAGGGATAGATTCCTGTCCCAGATACTTCCCATACTCTGGAACAGGCTACCCATCTATGTCAAGCAAAGTTCTTCATTAGCACTCTTCAAGAAAAATCTTGATGAGTGGATGGGAAATAGGAAATACACCCCAGTGATCACTTCTGTGTCTCTGCTCGACAGTGGCACAGAAAAATAACTTTCTTGGGTGGCGTAAGCCAGGGAACCTTGTTGGTTAGGCTTATGTAGGCCCTTGGGCTGATAGCCTAGTACCTACCTATGAACCTATGAGAGTGTTAGCTCAGTTTGGGACAGGCATAGATTGTTGGGGCCCCCAGGGCTCTAGGATGCCAGCCATGTGGGAGATGTAGCTATTGTAAACATGCGTTTATATCTGTCAACTTTTCTTCAAAAAATAGCAGTACAGTGATTGGGATAGGTCAATGTACTGCCTGAACTAGCAACAGAGCTACATACCTTGCACAATGCACATGTGGAGAATATTATTGCAGAAAAACTTCTGGATCATTTCAATTTAGAACTGCAGAGCATCTAAGGCTAAGCAAAACATGATGCAGGAGACGAATGAATATTTTTAAAAATAATGAACATCACCTCAGTGTAACCTTTATATTTAATAGTACAGGACAGACTAATTAAATAGGGATCCAACAAAATCGGACAGCATTCCATGCCTGAATCCAAAAAAGGATTGCAACCCTTGGACCTCTAGTTAATTCTGTCTCAAACAATAAATTTACAATTGGTACTTCATTATAAGTCCCTTTAAACAATATACAATTTTTGACATTTCATTGTTAAATAAACTGTTTATGTTAATTACTTTTTAAAAAAAATTCTGCAACAAAATGCATTACGTTTATTATGCGGACAATATAGGTCACTGTTGCTTAGTTGTAGGTTATCAGTGTTTTTATGCTAGTTGTATTTTATTAGCGTTTTTATTTTTTAAATAAGATCATGATAAAAAGGTGAAATATAAATATGTTTGTGTGAGGTGTAGATTTGATGTTTTTTTTGTGTATATCTGCATTTCACTGTGTATGGATACATGACTGAAATATGCAATCATGACTGCTTAATTAGGTTGGAAAAGTGGAAGCTGTCAAGAGGTATACACACTTCATGCACTGAAGACATTATTTTAAGTAAAATGTATTTGCCAAGATGTTTATTTCATGCACTCATAGCTAAAACTGGACGAATATCATCACTGGCTCTATGGCGGAGGCCTGAAGTAAAAGCTCAGTATAGCTTTGTCACGTGCTGGACTTTCATTTACTGACTCATGTGAAATGATATACACAAACATAATTATACAAAGTTTAAAAAGCATAAGTTAAACAAATTAAAATTAAATTAACATTACAAGGCTTGTTAACTAGCAATTAGATACGATGGGTCATATCGAGTAGATATGAGGGATCTCTTGCAGTCACTTAGTAATGTTGACTCTCTTAGTGACTCCAGCTCAAAGATTCCAAAAGGTGTGGTCCCCAGAACTCAAAGAATGGATCCCAGAGAATCCAATCGCAGCATGGAACCATTTATTAGCATCATGTTGGCTCAACACATGGGATGGAACAGCTAATACTATGCCAGCAACTCACACAGGTAACAGGAGACCCAACTAAATAAATCATGACATGAACTTTAAAGGATCCAACTAGCAATTAGTGCAGACTCTGTAGAGACATTGTAATATACTGATGTCAGAAAACATGTGCAATTATGCTGCAAAATCCTGCGCCAGGTGCAAAGAATCCAGTTCCTGAGGCCATCAGTCCAGGTGCAAAGGATTACAGTAATCCACATGACAGGAAATTATAGCATGCACTTCAGCAGTGAGACTGCAGGTGGTATAAGTTGCAAACTACAGCAATGTTCCTAAAAACAGAAATGAGCAGATCCGATGTCATCTAAAACTTGATGCTAGAGTGTCATGTCAGTCTGTCAACACAGACAATCCCCAATTTCCTCAACTTCAACATGAATTCCAGTATACCACTGTAGATAATATCAGTGGGTAAAACTGGAATATGGAATTATGAAATAAGACATGAATGGCCATGCAGAGGTACTGATGGAGAGATGAAGTCAGCAAGCAAATGAGCGTAGTTGTGCTGAAATTGAATTCATCCTCAAGTCCTGGTGAGTACCTTCGTGAGGTGCACCCTGTTTTTTCACAAAATCTCACCAAGGTGACACTGACATATAGACTGTATTTATATAGCATATATCATGGACAGAAGTAAATCAAAAATAAAAAAGACAGCTGGGTGCACAAGACCCAGGATAAAAAAGCGCCCAATCCTGGTAGGAGCACTGGTGCCAAGACTGGAAAAAATGACATTGTAGAATCCTCAAAATATGGAAACAATCCTACAATGGGGCCAGGCCAGGCTCAGGGGGAGGATGGCCCCCCTGTTGTAGAAGGAAGTAGTAGTCCACAAAAACGACAAAAATTGATTGGACAAAGAAGAGCCATAAAGATGACATAGTGGACTATTGAGGATAAGAAAGAAATTATATATTGTTATTATTATGTAAAAAAGCCCAGAATTTCCAGACACAAGATATACAAAACGATTACGAGAGAAATTAGAGGAAAGAAAAATACTTCCGCAGGAAAAACTGTCACAAGCTTCAAATAAAAATTTGCGTTCATTAATACAACAGATTTTTGAAAAACAGTACATAGATCAAGAAACTATGATCTCTTTGGAAAAAGAAGCCTTTGCAGAAGTGAGAAAATATAAACAACAAAACCTAGAGATATTTGAAAAATATAAAAAAGAAATATGGGCATGTGAAAGAGAGATTTGATATGGTACAATATTTATGCAAAGGAGAAAGCCAAGTTAACTAATATACAGACAGCAGTTTCAAAGATATTCGAAGAAAAATACAGGCAAAGGTATCCAGATATGGAAAATTTCACAATAAAAAGACTAAAAGCACAAAGATTTAATGTAGAAAAGACAATTAGTAAAGTAGAAGTTAAAGATATAGAAGTTGAAGTTATGGAGTGCCTGGGAAGTGAAGGATTTAATGTAGAAGGTCTAAAACAGACTACATCACAGCATGATGGAGTGAGTCCCCAGAATAAGGAAAAGCAAGAAGATCAGGAGACATGTGAAGAAGAAATATGGACAAGGGAAAGGAAAAGAGATTTAATATGATGTAATATTTATGCAAAGGAGAAAGCAAAACTAATACAAGAAGAGCAGCACCAAAGATATTTGAAGAAAAATGTAGGCAAAGGAATCCGAATATGGAAAACTTTACAATACAAAAAAAAAAGACTAAGAGGAAAAGTAGAAAAAGAGATTAGTAATGGAGAAGTCAAAGAAATAGAAATTTAGGTAATGGAACAGTTGGAAAGAGAAGGATTCAGTGTAGAAAATCAAATGCAGAAAGCACCACAACAGGATAGAGCAATGGATATCCAACTTAAGGGGAAACCAGTGGAAAAGGAAGCAACAGGTCAGGTGCCATATCAAGATATTTTGGAGCCTTCCACAGGAAACCAGTATAAAAGTTCACTTGAAACTAGACAGGAAGGAAAGGAACAGTAAACAGTGGAAACTCTGATGCAGTCAATGTTGAGGAATGATAGGCCAATGAGTTTCCATATGACAAAACAGATGACACAGGATGAAATTGAAGAGAATGTGCCACAAGAAGATGTTATAGAACTTTCTATAGAATGCCCGCAGGAAATGGAAAACAAGGGATGTGCCCTCAGTATGGAAGAAAAGGAGTTAAGAGAAGAGTTGCTTGATTTAATAGACAAAGACAGATATATCAAGATCAATGAGAGAAATAGACTGCAGAAGGTTAATAAAACCCCAAAAGTCAGAAGCTTGATAAAACAAATGAGCACAGTAATTAGGACTGTCCATAGAGATCCATGCGATATAACAGAAGTAAACAGAATATATTGCTGTGCTGCCAAATTAATAACTGATAAAATTCTACCACAGGAACATACGGTAGCGAGGGAAAGGGGGGGGGTGAAAGTGAATACCATCATGGAAATATCGAATAGAAAAAAATATAAAGCAGCTAAGACAAGAAGTGTCATTGTTAGAAGATTATAGAAGAGGGGACAGATCAACAAAAATATTAAGAAAGATAGATGTGATAAAAGCAGTGTGCAGTATTAGAACAGACCAGGATCTATTATGAACTATTGAAGATAAACTAAAAATTTCAAAACAGGTGGAAAGACTCAGAAGATATGAAGATAAATATAAGGGAAAAGCACAAAATAAGAAATTTACTGATGACCCAAAAAAGTTTTATAGAGAATTGTAAAATAAGGTAAAAGGAATTGATAGACTGCCGAAAAAAGAGGAAATAGATACATTTTGGAGAAATATCTATGAAGATCCTGTGGAACCCAACAAAGATGCTAAATGAATAGAAGTAAAAGAAAGAATAAGAAGTTTAAAGGTACAGGATATGAAATGGGATGAAATAACGGCTAGAGAGATTGAAACAAGGTGGAGAAAAGCCTCTAATTGGAAAACCCCAGGCTCAGATGCAGTGCCTAACTTTTGGCTTAAAGTATTAACTTCTTTACATGAGGATATAGCCATGTGTAAGAAGTATTTATATGCACATCCCGGACAGACACTGCACTGGTTAACAGGAAAACAATGGTCTTACTTAAGAGTGAACCTGCAAGCTACCCCAAAAATTATAGGCCAATAAAGTACAGTTTTGTACCTACCATAAATGTAGATGTCCGATAGGCATGCATCTGCAGTCCTTACAAATGGGTTGTCCTGTCGTCAGGCAGCCCTTCGGTCGGCCGGATTCCAAAGTCTGGGTCTGGCCTCGGCTGGTGTCGCACTTCACCCGACGTCATAGCTGCAGTTCTTCGGGTATAAAGGCATCAGCCGACGCCATTTTCCTCAGTGTTTCTTGCCGCGTGGCGCCCAAAGCAGAAGCTGTCGGCTGATGCCTTTATACCCGAAGAACTGCAGCTATGACGTCGGGTGAAGTGCGACACCAGCCGAGGCCAGACCCAGACTTTGGAATCCGGCCGACCGAAGGGCTGCCTGATGACAGGACAACCCATTTGTAAGGACTGCAGATACATCCTTGAAGGACATCTTGTCTTCCGACGATGTATAAACTATACACTGGAATCGACGCTGACAGAGTTTATAGTAATTTAGAAGAAAACTCAATTATGGCAGAAGAACAACAGGGCAATAAAAGAAAGTCATATGGAACAAAGGACCATTTGTTGTTAAAGTTATAGTGGAGAATTGTAAGAAGGGGAAGAACCTAAGTATGGCATGGATTGACTATAAAAAAGCATTTGATAATATCCCACATTCATGGATAAAAGAGTGCTTAAAAATATGTCTAAGATACACCCTAAACGGATTGATTACATTACAGTAACCATGAAACAGTGACAGACCACTTTGCAATTAAGCCATGATAAAGGACAGATTATTATCCCAGGGATAAAAATTCAAAGGGGGATATTCCAGGGCGACTCTCTGTCACCCTTGTTATTCTGCCTTGCCATCAGCCCATTAAGCTTCTTACTTAACAGCCTAGGCCATGGCTACAGTTTGGCTTCTATAAAACAACAAAGCCTAATGACTTCTCATCTTCTCTTTGTTGATGATATAAAATTGTATAGCTCATCAGATGAGGAAATGAAAGCACAGCTGCAGGTTGTCAAAACATTTTCAGATGATATCGGAATGTCATTTGGTCTTGATAAATGCGCAAAAGGAACCTTTAAAAAAGGAAAATTGCGGCACCAGGAAAACATCAGTTTGGGACAAGAATGTGATATAAAAGAACTTGAGCAAGAGGAGGTGTATAAATACTTGGGAATTGATGAAGGATCAGCAAAAAAACATGAACAGATGTGAATAAGGCTTAGTAAGGAGTACTTTAGAAGACTTAAATTAATCCTGAAAACAGCACTGACACCTAGGAACAAGATCCAAGCTATAAATCAGTTTGCTCTTCTGGTCTTAACTTACAGTTTTGGAGTGACTGACTGGCCCCAAAAAGTGTTGGATAGATTGGATATCAAAACAAGAAGGATGCTTCATGCTCACCAAATGATTTATAAAAATCAGTGTATACCAAGATTATATATCCCCTGTTCTGAAGGAGGGATGGGCCTCCTTGAAATTGATTACATGTATAGATCTGCAATCGTGGGACTCCACACATATCTGTTGACCTCACAAGATCCAAATGTGGTGAAAGTTTTGAAACATGAGCAGAATAAATTTAAGATGACATATCTGCTTAATTTAGCAGAAGCATATCGAAGTCAAGCAGGAATGGAAATCAAACCATAAGTGGATAAAAACCAGGCAGAAACTGAATGTGCTAAAAAAGAAAAGAAAGAATATAAGGTGAAGGATCAGATGAGAAGGCAAGTAATGTGGAAAAAAGATAAATATAGTTGCAAGTATAAAAAACTTCTGGAAAAGCCTCATGTTGCTCAAGAACGAATGCAGGAATGGTTAAGGAGAGGTGAATTTACATCAAGAAATGAAAGGTTAATATTGGCAGCCCAAGATAGTGGGCTGCGTACACGCTGGTTTACTAAGTCCATTGAACATGTGGGAGAAACAGACATATGTAGGTTTTGTGGAACCGAATTGGAAACAGTTACACACCTTATTGCTGGTTACAATGCTCTAATGGCAGAGGGACTGCATACTGAAAGGCATAATAATGTGGCGAGATGGTGCAAACATTATGGCATCGAAGTGCCTGAAAAACACTGGAAACATGAGCCACAGAGAATCATAGAAAATGATGAAGTTTACATCGCATGGGATCACCCAATACCAACAGTCCAAAAGATAGATGCTAGACAACCAGATATAGTGGTCCAAGAAAAGAAGACAAAAGTAGCACTGATCATTGAAATCGCCACACCTAGTGACTACAGTGTCTTGCGTACAGAGAGACACAAAGTCATAAAATACCTAGATCTGCAGGCAGAAATGAGAGCCATGTGGAGGAAAGATACCCAGACAGTTCCAATAGTAGTAGGAGCAACTGGTCTTATAAAAAAGAATTCACAATCTATTTAGATATGTTACCAATTCATTTAAAATCTGCGGTGGTGGTGCTGCGGTAGCATTGTCGCCTCACAGTAAGACGTCCTGTTCGATTCTCAGCTAAAGCGTCTTCTGTGTGGAGACATGCGTGAATGGGCGTACCTTCGCTGAAGGTTGTGCGTCAGGGCTGGCAACTCTGCATGCAAAAATCTACTGCCAATCATTAGCAGACCGGAGTTCCGCTGTGGCGACCCCTAACCAGGAAAAGCCGAAAGACACAACAACAACAACCAATTCATTTAAAACCATATGAATTGCAGAAGGAGTCATTACTGGGCACATTGCAGGCGCTGCGAAGAGCACTTTTGGCTACCATCAAAGAGTGAAACAATACTAATTTCATGAACTTTAATCGTACTTTCACTTAGGAATGGGGTCCATTCCTGTCATGGTATTAGAAACCCAAAAGACTTGGAGAAATTAAAAAGTACTGAATTTCAGATAATTACAGACTATTCTATCATGTGTACATTCCAAATCTTCTACCAACATATTTACAGTAAACAGACTCCTGTGAGGAGGAGTACAGCTGCGTGCCATTAGCATAACAATTATACTGTAAACTTCTTCCCTGAACAATGTCTTCCAGAGAAAGCATATAAACGGCAAGGAAAGGAACGAAAATGGAACCCTGTACAATACTGCATATTAAAGAGTTAGACAAGCAGGAAAATGAAGTACTGTTGTAGTTGGTCCAAAAGGATATTAGGGTCACCCATATTAAGTGTAGATGAAAGATCGAACAGGACCAAAACAAAATCAATGTACTAATCTCTTACCACTAGGAGACTGTAGAGACCCTTGTCAAGGCTATTTCTATACCATGCCTGAACTGGAAACCAGACTGATATGCAACACAGATACAGTTACAGTAAAGGGAGGAAGGTTTCCAGACGTGATTAATGTCCAATTATTTGGATTCTAACTTCCCTAACATAGCTGGTTGAATTATTTTTTTATTCTTTGGCTATATTGGTTTATAATAAAACACTTTACTGACTGCTGTACAAATAAGACAAAGAAAAATTTATTCACAGGGTCCATCTCTTGATGTACTTCTGCCTACCTCTTTTTAAGGAGATCATTATCTTTTCTTCTCCCCCCAACTTTTTCATAATTAGCTCTACTTCTTGGATAGTAGGAGGTTCCTTAAGTTTCCACTTCTTAATAGCTTTTTTTGCTACTGCAATAAGTATCCACAACAGCTTGTGTTCTCCAGCAGGCAATCCCTCCACTTCCCAACAAATAAAAACAACTGCTTATTGGTAATTGCCATTACCAATTTCTCCAAGTACCTAAGAAAGGGGACCAAAGTGCAACAGTCCCAGAACATGAATTTCCAATCATCTCCTTCAACTGCCCCAGAACTCAAACAGCTGTCTGTCACTTTTTTAATTTCTTCAAGTCTTTTGGGTTTCAAATATCATGATGGGAATGAACCCCATTCCCAAGTCAAAGTATGATTAAAGTGCACAAAATTAGTGTTTGATGTTAGGCAAAAGTGCTCTTCGCAGCACTTGCAATGTGCCCAGAACGGATTCCGTCTGCAATTCATACAGAGTTACGTGTATCGGTAACATATTTAAGTATGATTGTAAATTATTTTTTATGAGATCCATTGCTCCTACTACTATTGGAACTGTCTGGGTATCCTTCCACATTGCCCTAATTTCTGCCTGTAAATCCTGGTATTTTATGAATTTGTCTCTCTCTGTATGCAAGGCATTTTAGTCACTGGGTGTAGCAATTTCAATGATTAATGCTACTTTTGTCTTCTTTTCCTGGATTACTATATGTGGTTTTCTCGCATCTAGTTTTTGAACTGTTGGTAATGGGTGACCCCATGTGATATAAACATAATTTTCTATAATGCTTTGTGGCTCATATTTCTAATCCTTCTCAGCTACTTAAATATTATAATGCTTGCACAATCTCCAATGCAACAGTCTTGCCACATTATTATGCTTTTCAGTATAGACTCCTTCTGCCATTAGTATATCACAGCCAGCAACAGGATGTGCAACTGTTTCCAATTTTGTTTTAAGATAGCTTGCAGGTTCGCTCTTAAGAAGTTTTTCTGTTGCTAACCAGGTTGGCAACTGTTTGGGGTGCACATATACATAGTTCTTCCTCCTAGCTAAATCTTCATGTAAAGATGTTAATACTTTTAGCCAGAAGTTAAGTAGTGCATCTGGGCCTGGGGGTTTTCCATTAGGAGCATTTTTTAATTTTGTTTTGGTTTCTCTGGCCATTGCGTCATTCCCTCTACATTTGAGCTTCTTGTTCTTTTTTTTTTTTTTTTACTTCTACCCACTTGGCATCTTTGTTATGTTCCACTTGATTTTCATAGATATTTCTCCAAAATGTGTCTATTTTTTTCTTTTTTGGTGGTGTTTCAATTCCTTTTGCCTTGCTTCCCAACTAAATTGCTTATTTTGTACTTTTCCTTTATATTTATCTGCACATCTTCTAGGTTTTTCTGCCTGTGTTGATATCTTTAGTATATGATAGATCCTGATATGCTCTGATACTGCGAATGGCTTTTAGTCTATCTTTCCGAGTATTTTTGTTTCTGTTCCCTGTTCAGTACTCTTCCAACAGTGATACTTTTTGTCTTAACTGCTTTACAGTTCTCTATTTGATACTTTCATGATGGCATTTGGCCCTTCCTTTTCCTTACTGCTCTGTATTTTTTTGGTAAATCTTTATCTGTTATTAATTTAGGTGCACAGCAGTATATACTATTTACTTTTGTTATATCGCATGGGTTTCTATGAAAAGTCCTAATTAGTGTGTTAATTAGTTTTATCAAATTTCTAACATTTTGGGTTTTACTGACATGCTGTAGTCTATTTTTTTCATTGATTTTAATACATCTATCCATCTATATTAAATCAAGCAACTCTTCCCTTACATCATTTTCTTCTAAACTGAGTGCACATTCTTTATCCATTTCCTGTGGGCATTTTACAGAAAGTTCCAGAGCATCTTTCTGTGCCATGCTCTCTTCAGTTTCATTCTGTGTCATCTGTTGCTCTTTCATATGACCTATCACTACACTACACTACACTACATTGACTTCAGAATTGTCACAGTTTCCTGTTCCTTCCCTTGCTATACTATTCCAAATTCTGTGTCATCTGTTGCTCTTTCATATGACCTATCACTACACTATACTACACTACATTGACTTCAGAATTGTCACAGTTTCCTGTTCCTTCCCTTGCTATACTATTCCAACTGATTTACACTGGTTTCCTTCTGAAGACTCCAAAGTAGCTTCATATGGCAATTGATCAGATGTTTCCCACTCCACGGGTTTCTCCTTAATTTGGGGATTAATTACTCTATCATGCTGTGGTGTTATCACAGTTAGATTTTCTACACTAAATCCTCCACAGGTAATCCATAACCTCAGATTTCTTTAATTTCTCCATTACTAATCCTCCTTTCCATTTTCCTTTGTTTTCTTAGTTTCTGTAATTTAAAAATGTCTATATCTGGATGCCTTTGCCTGCACTTCTCTTCAAACATCTTTGGTGCTGCTCTTTTTGTATTGATTAATTTTGCTTTATCCTTTGCATAAATACTATACCATATTAAATCTCTTTTTCCTTTCCATGTCCATACTTCTACAGATGTCGCCTACTCCTCCCGTTTCTCCGTACTTGGGGGAGACACTGTTCCATCATGCTGTGATATAACATGCGTTAGACATTCTACACTAAATCCTTCACTTCACAGATATTCCATATTTTACCGTCTTCTTTACTAATCTTCTGTTCTACGTTCCCCCTTTGTGATCTTATTTTCCTACTGTGAAATTTTCCATCCCTGTGTGCCTTTGCTTTTATTTCTCTTTGAATATCTTTGGGGCTGCTATTTTTTATTGGTTAATATGGCTTTCTCCTCTGCATAAACATTGCACCATATCATATCTATCTTTCTTTCCCATGCCCATATTTACTTTTTTATATCTTCAGCAATTTCTAAATTATGTTCTTTATATTTTTGCACTTCCTTAATCACTTCTTTTTCCAAACGGCCCATGGTTTCTTGGTCTATATAATGCCTTTCATGAATCTGTTGTATTAACACCGATTTGCATTTGAAGCTTTTGACAGTTTTTCTTGTGCAAGTATTTTTCTTTCCTCTAATTTCTCTCAATCTTTCTGTATATCTTCTGTCTGGAAATTCTGGGCTTTTTGCATAACAGCCCACTTTATCATCTGTATGGCTCTTCTTTGGCCTATCAGTTTTTGTTATTTTTGTGGACTACTAATTCCTTATACAACAGGGGAAACATCCTCCCCCTGAGCCTGGACTAACCCTATTACAGGAATGTTTCCATGTTTTGAGAATTCAACACTGTCATTGTTTTCAGTACTGGCACCAGTGTACCTACCAGGGTTGACACTTTTTTATCTTGGGACTTGTGCACCCAGGTGTCTTATTTTTTAACCTACTTCTGTCCATGATATATGGTATATAAAACACAGTCTATATATCAGTGTCACCTTGGTGAGATTTTGTAAAAAAACAGGGTCCACTTTTGAAGGTACTCACCAAGACATGAGGATGAATTCAATTTCAGCAATACCACTCTCCTTTGCTTGCTGAATTTATTTTTCCATTTGGTTCTCTAGTAGGGAACGTGTTACGTAGCCTAACCAGAGTGTAAAAATATTTGTTCCAACACTTCCATGCAAAAATCTGAAATGTCCTTGTTTTTAATGCCAGGCATTAGGCAGGCAGCACCCAGAGCCTAAATGAGATCCATTTGTTGTCCCAGTCTGTTCACCCACCCCATCCCAAGCTCAACTCTCACCTCACAATGTTCCTTCTGTAGTAATCTAAAACACAAGAAAAACTTACCTAAGCTAGAGTTTTCACTGGGTGACATCTTAAACCTCCTGTAATAGAAGCCCATGGGATATTTGCAAATGATCCCTTCAGGATATCAAGTGTTTTAGTTATATGGCTTCTGAATGTCCATGAGTATTTCCTTTTTAGGTCTTTATGGACAGATTCCGGCCAAGAAAGCCAAATGCCACCAGCTGTGAACATGCATGTTTTGGTCTTCTTACGACTTCTTCAGCACAGGATAAGTGGACTGTTTGGCTATACTCGAGAAACACAGGGTCTTTAAACCCATCTTAGATAGTGGCAGCTTCACTCATCCAAAGGCCTTTTCTGCATCTAGTCAGATCAAAACAATCTCCTCTTCTCTTTCCTAACCATCTTGTATTATCAAGAGAGTTCTAAGAATAATAATAATAATATCAAATTTTATCCCACTCTTAATAAAGTCCCTCTAGATCTAATCCTATCAATCTTTCAGCTATAGGGGATAACCTTCCCACAAGAAAGTACTAGTGCGCAAGTTAAACTTACCATAACAGTACATGTTTGAATGATCACTGCTGCAGTAGCTGTCAAGGATATACCAGCTGGCCAGCTTCCAAAGCTTCAGGGCACCTTTCACATACTTAAACTGACAAGCAGCTCGAGCTGCGCTGACTAAAAGGTAAGTCTGGGTGCAAGGCCCTTCAGAGGTTTCCTGCCAGCACAAAGAAGGAGGTTGACCCCTGAAAGTATAAAGCTAGGAATAACAAAAAGAAATGTCCGCACCATGGCATAAAAAACACAACAAAAAGCAAGGGGAATAGAGGGAAGGAGCGACTACTGAAGCAGTGATCACTCGAACATCTACTGTTATGGTAAGTTCAGTTTACACAACTGTACTATGTCCTTCATATTGATCACTGTTGCAGCAACCTTAGCTATAAGGGTAGCTTACCATAGCTAACTATATTATGGAGGTGGAAGGAGAACAGACCAGAAGCCCCAGGAAATTGGTCATAGCAGAGCTTAATCAAGATGGAGAGAAAGAATCAAGTTTATAGTGCTTTGTAAAAGTATATATGGAGGACCAAATAGCCATTTCTAGAATACTTCTAGAAGCCAACCCTTTCCAAAAAAGGCATAGATGAAGCCAAGGTAGAGTAGACCTTGACTCTGCCAATAATATATTTATTATGGCAAGTATAACAAAGGTAATATCCTTAGTCAACCATTTGGAAATAGACTGTTTTGATGCAGTTGATCCCTTCTTGCCTTCACAAAAAAATGAAAAATCGATCCGAAGATCTGAAAGATTTATTTCTGTCAACATAGCACCAGAGCTGTCTGAGGACATCCAAGGTATGGAGTATCCCTCCTCCTACATTTTTAGGTTCAGGAAAGAAAATGGGGAGATGGATAGTTTGGCTTAAAGTAAACTTGGATACCACATTAGACAGAAGAAGGATTAGTTCTCAAAGAAACACTGTTGCTGTGGAAAATGAGATTGGGTTAACAATACAACAGCTTAAAACTCAGATACCATTTTTGAGGAGATCATAGCAAACAGTAGAACTGTTTTCCATGTTAAGAACATCAAGTCAGCCAGATTAGCTAGTTCAAATGGAGCAAGTGTTAACTCCTCTAATACAAAATTATGATCCCAAGGAAAGGCCACCACTTTTCTATGAGGCTCGTTATGCAAAACCAGTTTCAAGAGCATATTGTCTTGAGACTGTATTGAAAGAGGAGGATCCATGACCAGACATTCTGAAATGGCTGATAAATGAGCCTTGACAGAAGAATACGAAAGGCCATATGATAGTAACTTGCACATATACTGTAAAACCAGAGAACAACTAGCCCTGAATGGGTGCTTGTTATGTTGTTGGTACAAACTAGAAAAACCTTTTCCATTTGCTAATATATGAATTTCTAGTAAAAGGCTTTCTTGCCTCCATTAGTACCTGCTGCACATCCTCAGAAAAAAGGATGCCTAAAAGGAATTAGGACCTATCATTCAGGAGATCAACTGAAGATGACTGATGTCTGGGTGTATCAAACATCCGTGGTCTTTTGAAAGTAGAGCCAATCTGTGAGGAACTGCCCCTGGCCATTCCAAAAGAAGGGAGAACCATGTCTGCCTGAGCCAGAACATCACAATTATCTTGAAGGATTCCTTCTGAATGTTCAGAAGTACCATGGATATTAGTGAGAAGGGTATAAAGGCATAAAAGAACATTCCTCTCCAAACAAAGGAAAAGGCATCTGTCTTCTAGGGATTCTTGCATGGAGTCCTAGAACAGATTTTTGCCAGCTGATTGTTTAGAGAAGAGACAAAGATGTCTACTTGAGGAATTTCCCACAGATGAATCACATCTTGGAAGACTCCCTTGATCTAATTTCCATTTGTGAGGGTCTGCCCTGGTGCTGCCCTGGTGCTGCTCAGTTTGTCTACCACACAATTTTGCTGAGAGAAAGCAGGGCGAGAATGTGCTGTGAAACTACATCCCAAGCTAATATGGCTAGTCTGCAAAAGGGGGTACAACCGGATTCCCCTTTGCTTGTTGATGTACCACATGACTGTGGTATTGTCTGCAACCACTAGAACAAGTCCTGAGAACCAAAGATGGTTCAGAGAGTTGAGTGCCTTGATCAGGGCAAGCATCTCCTCAATACTTATGTGCTTGCATCTGTCCTTGGTGTCTCATACCCCCTGCATTTTAAACCTCCTGAAACTACTCCCCAAGTAAAAAGTCTGAAGTGTCTGCGGCAACTGACTGCTTTGGACCAGGAAGGGAGAAGGGGAGACCTGAACTTAAGGATATCTTGTCTCCATGAAAAGATTTCTCTTCTGACAAACCTCAGCACTGGGATATGAAACAATAAGGAGTGTTGATGCTGGAACCAAAGAGATTTAAGATACCACTGTATTTTTCTCATATGGAGTCTTGCCAGGGCTGTCATGAGAATCATAAATACCATGAGACCAAAATTCTGAGGTATTCCCCCACAGTGACTGATATCCAAGTGGAAACCTTAGAAATAGATCTAAAAATTATCCATTTTCTTTTTCCTGTGGAGTCTAGCTGACATCTCAGGAACACAATCATGTGTGAGGGAGTCAAGGAAGAATTTTAAATGCTCTCTTGGAATCCCAGTTTGTGCAAAAGATCTCTCACCAAGGACAGAGATTCCCAACAAAATGAAAAAGACTCTGCAAAGATAGGCAAGTCATCTAAATATGGAAAAATTTGGATATAGTCTAGCCTGCAATGAGCTAGAATTGGAGATGGACCCTTTTGAACACTCCTGGTGCACTGGATATTCCAAAGGGTAAGGCAGAGAACTGATAATGTGATCCAGGCACACAAATCCTTAAGAAATGTCTGAAGTCTGGATGTATGGGGATGTGATGATAAGTATCTTAAAAGTTGTGTTACTAGGAAGCATTAAAGATGAAGAAGAGGAAACTGGTTGTGAAGTGACAACATTTTGAATTTGGGCACGATGACAAGCAGGTTTAGAAAAGAAAGATCTAGAACTGGTCCCCAAACATTTTCTTTCTTTGGCACAAGGAACATCCCTGAATAACCCCCTTCCCCAGAACGAGGAACTGATTCTATCACTCCAAGGGACAACATGTGAGGAAGAACAGATGAAAACAAAATAGTCTGATCTACTGAATGAGGAATGCCCCCCCCCCCCAACAAAAGAGGAATTTCCTCCCACTGCCATCTGTAACCTTGATGAATGATTTTCAAAACCCATTTGTCTGAAAAATCTGTTGCTAAACAGAAAAATGGAGATTTAGATTTTCTTGAAGAGAAAATAGGCCAGAGTGGTGGTGGTGGGGTTCCCAAAATCTCTTGAATAGTCATTCAGATGTCGACTGTCCTTGACTTTTGGAGGATACATTTTGGAACCCCCTTGTCTTTTCTTCTGAAACATCTGTTTACCTGTATTCTGTTTTTTGTTTTTTTGCACCAAAATTAGATGAGGAGTAAGAAAATCCCTTGGACAATTTGGAAAAGGAGGGCTGAAAAATCTTGAGATTCCCTGGATCAGCTTGCCCCATTTATCACACTTCTTGATCACCTCTGCAACAGATATTCAGAGATGTTTTGAGAATGCATCCAAGCAAACCTCCTTAAAAAAATACCAGTGGCCACAGGCCAGCAAGTAGTATTAACAGAGTCATACACACACCATGTAACAGAAGAAACTAAGTTATTTAAAACATATTTTTCTTCACAAGAAGAAACTGCAGATAAAATATTCCTCACACTTTCACCATTTGTCAGAATAATCATTTACCTTATGAGCCTGATGATTCAAAATTCTGAAAAAAAAGTTGCAGAAGTGTACACTTTTTTCCCATACCTTTCAATAGTTTTCCCATCCTTATTAGAAAGAATAGGATTGTAATTAACTATGTGCTTAGCAACAGTGGAATCAACTAGGCCAAAGCTGCTGGATCAGGTTTGGGAATATTGTATATTGTATACAAATTTAAAAGACTGAGAACTTTATACATTCTATCTTTCTTTTTAAGGTCAGCTGGAATGCTGTTGGGAAACTTGCAGACAGTAAGATATACATCCTCTAGAACAGACAAGACGATAGGAATGGGTATAGGTTCTGGAAAGTCCTTCTGTAACAACTGATAGTATTTGCTGCGGGACAAAGAAACCTCAGTGTGCTTCCACTGAAAACACTTGGACATTCTAGCAATAGTCTTAGAGAAGGAGAAACCCCCAGAGGTACAAAAAGAAATGGAGCTCACGAGTCAGAATCAGAAATCTGAGGACAAAACCCCAAATCCATCCCTGCATCTTTCTGTTCAGATTCAGAATCTTGAAACTTTTCAGGAAAAGAGGAATCCCTCTTTCTTTTACCAGAAACTACTTTACAAGAAGGATCAACAGATTGAATTAAACCCTGAGCCTGGCCCAGTACCCAGAGAAATTTGAGGAAGAGTAGATACATGCTTGGTCTTCTGTTTCTTTTTGACAGGAAAAATGGGACAATCTGTATTACTAATGGTAGCAGCTCTTCCTCATTGATGGGCACAGCACTCTGATGCAACAGGGAAACCTTCCCTATTCCCTCTCCCTGGACTGACTGGAGTGGTTCTTTCTTACCTACAGAGGGGACACCAGCAGCCACAGGGGACATGGCTAACCCCTGGTCCATAGTGGCTGTAGGTGTCACATCAGAGGGATCGGGGTAAAAGATGAGTGGTATGAGGTATAACAAATGGCCACAGCAGAGTCACCCACCTGCGGCTAAGGCAAATGTCTAGCCTGCCATGGTAGAAAGGCTGTTTGCTTACATTTTTCTTTTTCTGGCTTGAAAAAGGATGGAGTGTAGGACCTGTAGTCTGTTCCATAGTCAAGCTGAAAATGGTGCCTCTTTCCTTGGGAAGAGGGGCAGCAAATGCCAGTAAAACTACCAATTCAGAAAAGTAACTTTTTTGGCTAACAAAGAAATACACTACAAAGCACTTTAAAACAGTATGGCAGCCCCACAACAAAAAAATAAACAATTTCTCTGCAGAAAGTATATTTTCAGTTAAAAGCTTACAGTACTTTTAAGCTGACAGAAAGAAACAAGTGTTCCACTTAAAAGCATTAGTCATGGGACAGTCCCATTAAATAACACTCCTACTTTAAAATAGCTTTCATGAAGAGAAAAGCAATAGAACATTAACAAAATTTATGAAAATGTTTTTTTTCCCTCAAAGAGAACTTATCTGCCCACCAAAGAAAAGCACAAGCAGACTGCCGATCCTCAAAAGCCTCACAAGAAAATAATCTTCTATGGCAGTAATGCTCTGAAGGGCTTTGCACCCAAACTAGTATTTCAGTCAGCTCAGCTTGAGCTGCTTGACAGTTTGGATGCATGGAAGGTGCCTTGAAGCTTCGAAAGATGGCCAGCTTTTATATCTTTGGCAGAATACAACCCTACTGCAGCAGTGATGAATAAGAAGAACATTAGTTACATACAGCGTATAATCAGGGTTCACAACTGTTAAGGCCTGAAAATAACTGACCTTTCCCTTCCTTAAGTATCACTACTATAATCTCACTCTTTCAGAATTGTGGTATCCTATCCATGAAGGATATTTCATTCATTAATTTCTGCCATATCTCCATGATCATCTTCTTACCCATTTCTCACAGAACTATTGAGATTACATCCTCTCTGTGAGTTTTTTCCTATTTTTGCCTTCATAAGGCATCATCAGTAAGCTCCTCTACCGTCATCTCCATCAAACTGGGTGCACAACTCTCACTCAAATTTGGTAAAGATCTGTTCAGCTGGAAGAGCCCTCATCATCTCCTTCTCCTCACTAGTCCAAATGACCATTCTCTTATAATATGTTGCACAACACTGGCAATATTCCCACAGGGTCCTCCACCAATGTTTGTGTTAACGGATCCCAAAGCTGAGTAACAGCACACTCAATGGCCTCCTGCCTCAGTCTAGCAGCCAAAGGCCTGATGGCTCTTGCAGGATTCGTGGAATAAATTTCCTGATTACTAACCCATTTGCAAATATCCTGTCATCTTCTTCCATCTGTAACTCTTACTTGAATTTGTGTTTCACTTGGTTCTCTTCTTCTGAAATCCTCCTTTTTAACTTGTAATGCCCTTAATCTAAACTACTTTTATAACTCTCTTTTGTTTAGTCTCTTAACGTTAAGCTCCCAGAAGTCATTTCACTTCCACTCTTATTCATTCTTTGACATGATCCGAATGATAACTATTGCTCTCTTTTCTAGCAAAAACATTATTGATCAGCTGTTTCACATGACATGTGGTATCTGACTTTTGAGCAACCAAAGAGAAAATTTCCATTGCTTTCCCATCACTGCTAGTTCCCCCAGGCTAATATCTAGATGCATACAAAGCAGGGTCCGAAAAGAGGAGTGGTCTTATACACAGGTTCTCCACTCTCCCTCTGTGCTCCTTAGCAATACAAATTTTATAAATCCTTTACCACCCCTCCACTTTCTACTATACATGTAATCCCCATCAGAGTCCCTGCTGTTAGGGTTCCACACATCCTAGAAGCCAAATTCCAGAACAAGTTTGCTACATCCTTTTTTCCTTGTCTGTCAACTTCCCAGTCCTACCTCTAGCCTCTATCTCCTTCTTGAAAAGGCCAATACTCCAGTAATCAGTGAGGGACAGTATATGCCTTAAGCAGACTTCA
Source organism: Protopterus annectens (assembly GCF_019279795.1). NCBI lineage: Eukaryota > Metazoa > Chordata > Ceratodontiformes > Protopteridae > Protopterus > Protopterus annectens. Next base: position 1,530,778,994 of record NC_056739.1, on the reverse strand, counting down.
CTACCTCAAGTACTATACTTCTTATTTCCTTTAAAACTTGCTTTAAGGGAAACATAAATATTAGTTGTGTTATGTTATGTTTACTGTATCTGGAATATCCCATGCAACTTACCAAACAACCCTTTTTGTCATCCAATAAATTCTCCACCTCCAGGAGTAATGCTTTGTATACCAAAATTACTAAACCCTTTCTGCAAGGACCATATAACTAGAACTGGCTATTACTTTAAACCCCCTTCTGGATAACTTAGCAAGCTTTTTTTGAGATAAAGTTATCACCTGCAATAGGACCACCTTAGCTTCAAGGTTGGAGAGACCATTCCTATTCTACATAAGCATCTGTTATATCTCCGCATATGACTTTCCAGTGCACCATGCATATCCCTCACTCCCTGCATTACTCTGTTATATTAGTCAGAGTAACAATCTGACATGTCAGTACCATCCTGCTAAACTTCCTATTTACCACTAACCATTCCCTCAATTCACTGCAGCTTTTTCCCCATACTGTCTCCTTCCCACTGCCCTCTCCCTAGAAATGGTATGTAATAATTTTGAAATTTACTTCTAATCCCCCTCTTAAAAAAACACACAGTAAAAAGCTACGTATGAAAAACAAATGCACACAAATATTTACAAAACTAAATTTCCAAGGTATTTGTCCCGGCCCAAAGAAGCAGTGGATCAAGGACTTCCTATTCCCATTCAGAAGAGGTTGAAGCATTAGAAACATCAGCTCCTAGCTGTCACAAGCATGCTCCATGCACATCTAAATCACAGATTAATAAAATATTCCAATATTAGTCCTAGCCCCTTTCAACTTATACCAGTTTATTACAGCACAAAGTGAGATCAGGACATATATATTCTCCTGTAAAACTTGCTCCAAAATTTTATAAGAAACTCTATCTGGTTGTATTAGCTAAATGGAATCCATCAAGGTGACAGGGATGGGAATTAAAAAGCACATCTAGCTCTGAGCTCTTGTTCAGGAAAAAAACATTCACACAGAAGCTTGGCTGCCCAAACCACCATAAAAGCAAACAACATGGTAAACTCAAGTAAGCTGGAGGACTGTAGTTGACATCAAACTGTATAAATGCCAGATCACAGGACCAGAGAAAATCACACAGAATCTGACTTTCTTCAGAAAGATCCGTTATTACAGCACAGTACTCCCAATCAAAGATTCAGCAGAAAAAGGCCCAACTGACTGCCCCAGATGAGAGATCCACATATACATAGCATAAAAAAAGTTTAGTCCATCAGTGTGATGCTTCAATCCATAGCAATAGTTACAAAATACTGAACTGAAGACAGCAGACACCAGCCCCACACCAGAGAAAGCACAAAAACACAACCTAGCCTCATATACTCCTGAAAGGTGTATGAAGATAACCACAGAGAAAAACAAAAGGGACAGAATGCCAACAACAGGTCCCTATCATATGGCAGTGGGCTTATTCTGCTTAAGCTGTTACAGACTGAACCAGAACTAGTGTTGGTAATACAGTGAAACAAATCCAGTACTAATTAACAGTCTGGAATTAATGAAAATAATTTCACCGGTTATGATGCCATCAATCAGTTGATAATAAATAATATCCCAAAAAACACCAATGTAGAGGACAAACCTGCTCACAGAACCAAAAAATTCAACTAGTGATTAACCATGCAGCAGCATAACACAGCAGGAATGCTACATAAACCATAAACCTTACAAAACACATATTTTTTTTCAGTTTTATAAGGTTTAGCGATTATTTAGTATTCTTGCAGTTCTCTGCCACTGCTGTACAGTCAACTGCTATTTTAATGTTACATAACATTCAAAAGCAAATAGAAAACAATTTAGACAACCACTTAAAATGGTGAACTATCCATAACGTGCTGGGTGATATAAAAGTACCCCGAGTAGTGTAGCAGCATACAGTTGACCCATCCACTTAATGCAACAAACAGTGGCCCAAAAGTAGAAAAAAACAGCAGACCAATAATGTCAATCAAGCTTAAAGAATGGCATTCAAAGAGCAGAATAGGGACTGCTGAACACTAGATGGAATAAGACAACCTGCTTAAAAAAAAAAGGTAAGGATAGTGCAAACAGGCTGAAACACTATTAGTGCTGGTGATGACTTAAAAAGCAGGCTAAAAAAATAGCCCGGTGTAGTAGTAAACTTTTGAGAAACTCAATTTAATTAGCAGATGATAAACAGTACAGTACCACTAATTGACTTGAAGGATATGGAAGTTCCATAGCAACAGTAACCAGATGACAAAAATGTTTGGAAACCAGGCAAAGCAAAGACTTGCAAATCCAGTTTGTTTGTAAAGCTCAGTAAGTGTTGCAAGGCTGAAGAACAAGATCTAATTAAGTTGATCATTCAAAAAAAATGTAAAGCAGCACTGTCACACTGGGTAAAGACTAGAAACTAATTGAACGGTTAAAACCAGATGGCTAGAAATGGCTGGAAGCCAAGTTAAAAAAATACACCTACATAATACACATAAATGTGGCATGACAGTAGAGACTATTTTAATCCCAGCAAAAGACTGACATTATAGCATGGAAAATTTTGGACAACCACTCCCGAAAATAAGCCCAGAGTTTCCTTAAAGGGCCTAGCGTGAGCCATACTGCTGAAATTATAAAGGCCTTTCTTCTACATAGTAGTATTTTGCTTGTTCAGAGACATGTTAGCCACAATGAAGAAAGACCTCATTATCAGCTAATCTGTACATCTCTGAATCCCAGTTACTGCCATGAAGTGCAAATCATTGTTGATCTGCATATCGAGGTAACTGCAGCCACATCATGTAGGCATAGGCATCCCCCATTCACCTTCCAATATACACAAGTACCACACACACACACACACACACACACACACACACACACACACACACACACACACACACACACACACACACACACACACACTCACAAACACACTCCCTGTGCAGGTCTCTAAGTTGTTCCCCCTTCCATATCTAGTGGTTCCCACCACCACCCCTGATCCCCATACTAGACAAAGTGCCATTAAGACACAGGAGTTGAAAGTACTCCTTCCAATCCCTGAAAAGTACAGTTGTGTACCTACCATAAATGTAGCTGTTCGAGTGTATTCACTGTTGCAGTCATTACTCTTGGGTTATCCTGCTGGCAGGCTACCCACAGTCGACTTCAATTCCAAAGTCCTGGTCCGGTGTCAGTTGCTGTCGCCTCTTCCCTGACGTCAGTGCGCCAGGGGTATAAAAGATGCAGCTGACGCCATTTTCTTCAGTTTTTCTTGCCCCCAGATGTCAGGTGCCCCCAAAAGGGAAGGCTAAATATAGTATGCCAATAAACATACATGCAGTAAAGAAACATTTCCTTCATCTACAAGCAAATACACCACATAGGTTGTATAGAATAGAGACGTACAGATAAACCCCAGCAAAAGAAAGAGGGACGGTGGGAGGGTAACCTGGACTGCAACAGTGAATACACTCGAACATCTACATTTATGGTAGGTACACAACTGTACTATGTTCATTGTGTTTCACTGTTGCAGTCATTACTCTTGGGTTGAATCCCAAAGCTGAGGATGGGTGGCTGGGCTAAATAGGATTAGGAGAGGCTAGGAGGCCCTGCAGAACTGCAGTGGCAAAGCCTGCTCTGGATTTAGAGTAAAGAGGTAAGTGGTAGTGCTTTGTAAAAGTGTACACTGAACTCCAAGTTGCAGCCTCTAAGATGTCTTTGGTTGGTACTCCTCTGAGGAAGGCTGCTGAAGTGGCTGCTGCTTTGGTAGAATGAGGCCTAATGCCCTTAGGCACTGATTTGCTATGCTGAGAATAGCAGAAATGGATGCAATGGCCTATCCATTTAGAAATAGTCTGTTTTGACACTAAAAGTTGCTCAGTCTTTCTGAAAGCTTTAGTTCTGTCCAAGTAGAAGCGTAGCTGCCTGTGTATGTCCAAAGAATGCAGAATTTTCTCACCCTTGTTCTGTGGATTTGGATAAAAGATGGGCAAGTGAATGGTTTGGTTGAGGGCCACACTGGACATCACCTTAGGCATAAATGTTGGGTTTGTCCTCAGAGAAACCCTGTCTGGATGAAAAATGATAAAAAGGTTCCACAGCCATGAGTGCTTGTAACTCCAAGACTCGTCTTGCAGAGGTTATTGCTAGGAGAAGAGCCGTTTTCCAGGATAAGAATTTTATATCTGTTGTTTAGGCTGGCTCAAAAGGAGGCAGTGTGAGTTTTTCCAAGACATAATTGAGGTCCCATGCCGGAATTGGTGCTCTCCTTGGAGGCCTGATGTTTTTGGCCCCTCTAAGGTACTGCCTTATTAAAGGATGAGAAAAGATAGGTGGTTCTGTATTGTAATGGGCAGAAATGGCAGAGGCATGAATCTTAACTGATGAAAAAGAAAGGCCTTTGTCCAGCATCTCAGTTAGGTATTGTAAAATCTGAGGGATATTTGGTACATACATGTCAATGCCTTCTTCCTGGTTCCAAGCACAGAATCTCTTCCATTTTTCTGCATACGATTTTCTAGTACTGGGCCTCCTGGCCTCCAAGATAACATCCCTAACAGCTTTTGAAAGAGGAGTGTTCTGAATGGCTACATTATCCGCCATGCTGCCAGATTTAAGGTCCTGAGTTAGCTGTGCAGGATCTGATTGTTTTGTTGGGTTAGCAAATGAGAAGTTTGAGGCAATATCCATGCTGGACCTTGAGATAAGCTCTTTAGGATTGGGTACCAGTGCTGACGTGGCCAGTCTGGTGCAATCAGTATCATTTTTCGCTTCTCTTGTCTGACCTTTAGGAGTACCCTGGGAAGGACAGGCAGTGGAAGAAAGGCATATACTGTTAGTTTTTCCAGCTGAAGGATAGGGCGTCCACTCTCCAGGATTGTTTGTGATAAATCCTTGTGCAAAATCTCTGTAATTGGCAGTTGTGAGGGGAGGCAAATAGATCTATGTCTGGGCATACCCATTTCCTTGTTATGCTGAAGACTTGTGGATCCAGTTTCCACTCGTGGGGATCCATGAGGTTTCTGCTTAGTTCGTCTGCCAGAGTATTTGTTTTTCCTGGCAGGAATTGTGCTTGCAGGTGAACTTGACAAGTCAATGCTGTGTCCCATAAGGTCATTGCTTGTCTGCAGAGGGGGACGGAATGTGTGCCTCCCTGCTTGTTTATGTACCACATGACCGTAGTATTGTCTGTCTTTATCAGTAGCTGTCCTGGATGAAGTATATCCTTGAAAGTTGTCGGGGCATTCTGAACAGCTAGCATCTCTTTTTGATTGATGTGAAGATGCATCTGGCTTGCAGGCCATGTGCCCTGAGTACATTTTCCTGCCATATGGGCCCCCCAGGCATAATCTGATGCATCCGTTGTCAGTGTCTGTCTGGCTGTGGGTAAAGTGAATGTCAGACCCTTGTTGGGTGACAGTCCTCTGTCCACCATCGAAACTCCTGTTGCAGGCAGTGAATGAGGGTAATTACCATCTCCAGGCTGTGGCAATGCTGAGTCCAAACACTTTTTAGATACCATTGCAGTTTCCTCATATGCAGTCTGGCATATGGAATTAGTAGAATGCAGGATGCCATGAAACCCAAGACCTGCAGGATTTTCCTTGCAGATAACTGGGTCTTTGTTGCCAATTTTTTGAAGTAAGAAGTCAGTTGCTTTTGTTTGTCTGACGTGCGATAAGCCATCTGGGCAGTTGTATTTAAGCTTGCACTCAAGAATATCATCTCTTGAGAGGGTACTAGTTTTGATTTATTTTCGTTTACTGTGTACCCTAGGCAAATTAGTAATCTTTTTGCAAACGCCAGATGCTTTAGAAGAAAGTCTTTGTTCTCTGCTTGAATAAGGCAGTCGTCCAAGTAGGGATATATTTGAATTCCTCTTTGTCTGCAAAATGCAATTACTGGTGCCAGGCATTCTGTGAAGACCCTGGGCGCAGCAGATAAGCCAAAGGGCAGTGCAGAGAATTGGTAGTGCATTGAGCCAGCTATGAATATGAGGTATCTTCTGCAAGATTGTCTGATTGGGACATGCAGGTATGCCTCTTTTAGGTCCAAAGTTACGAGCCAAGCCTTCTTGCCCAGCATGGGCAGTAGTTGCTGTACAGTCAACATCTTGAATTTTGGAACCTCAGGAAATGTGTTTAGTATAGACAGGTCCAGTATTGGTCTCCAGGCATTGTCCTTTCTGGGCACTAAGAAAAGTCTGGAGTAAAATCCTTGCCCCTGCTCTTGTTGTGGTACTTGTTGAATGGCCCTCATGTCCATGAGGGCTGTAATTTGCTTTTGTGCCTCTGCCCATTGATTGTGTGGCAGGTCTGGCATACCTTTTGTCCTTGGTAGGGTGTGAAAATGGAACCTGTAGCCTTGGGACACTATGTTCAGGACCCATTTGTCTTGGGTAAACGTTTGCCAATTTGATGAGAAAAGTGCTAGTTTTCCCCCTAAGGGGGCTGTCAAAAGAAAAGTGCTTGGATCTGGCAGAGGAAAGTCATTGGGACTGTTTCCTGTAAGGTTGTGATTTGCCTTCTCCGCTTTTGGAGGTAGGAGCACCCCATTGTTTAGGCCTGTATGAGCCTTGGGGCTGAGATCTGCCTCTGGGACGTCTGTATCTGCCTCTTTGTGGTCTGACACTGGAAAGGACCAATTTTTAGAAGGCCAGTTCCTGCTAAATGTGGGTGGCTGTACCTGTGAGAAATCTTTAACTGTCTGCATGGATTTCACTTTATCCTCCATTTTCTTCAACACCTCTTCTGCTTTAGCACCAAACAAAGTATCATGCTGTAATGGGGCATCTAATAATTTTGCTTTACCATGATCAGGCAGATTCTGTTCCTTTAACCAAGCATGCCTTCTAATAGCAGAACCTGTAACAGCGGCCCTGCAAGAGGCCTCCAGTGAATCATAACCACATTGCAAAGTACGCTTTCCCACTTGTTCAGCTGCATGCAATAAATCCTGCATTTCTTTGTTCTCTGAACATTCAGTATTTGTCAACATTTTCTGTTTAAGCAGTGACATTAAGTATTGCTGATATTTAAGCATATGAAACTGACAATTTAAAGCCCTTACAACCAAGGTAGCAGAAGTGTAAACTTTTTTCCCCCATCTGTCCAGTGACCTAGAATCCCTATCAGAGGGGACAGGGTTTTTTGTAGTGGAAGCTTTGACCCCTTTGGGACCCTGAGAATTAGTTTCTGGGTCAGCAGTGGGGTTTTTACATAGGAATTTATGACAATCCGGGACCCTGTAGTATCTGTCTAGCTTAGCAGGTGCTGGGGGTAAAGAGTCAGGGGACAGGCTGAACTCCGAAAATACATCTACAATGTCTAGAACAGGTGGAATAGTAAGGGGCCTGTGCTGAGGAAGTAGCAGAAAGTCTCTGAGCCTTTTCTTAGATTCAGAGTAATCTTGGTTCTCCCAGTGGAAATGCTCCTTCATGGTATGCAGGGTTTCCCCAAAAGAATAATCCTCTGGAGGAGAGGCTGAAGGAATGGATTCTTCAGCAACAGAGTCCTCATAGGGAGGCATAGAATAATCCTGTTCAGAAGAGGAATCAGAAGAATCATATTCTCTCTCTTGCCTAGGCCTCTTATCAGGAGGGGAATGGGAACCCCTGATCAAAGAATTAGGTCTTCGGCCATTTTAAGCATCTGTTTTTTAGGCATGGAAGTCTGAGTAGGAGAATGCAGTACTTGTTTCTTTGTCTTTAGAGCTGCTTCAGTCTTTGTCTTTGAAGCTGAAGATGGTTTAACATATAGCTGTGTAGGTCTGAAGACACCCTCAGAAGCTGATGCCTGCTCAGCAGCTCCGGACCCATCTGAGGGAATGATTTCCAAGTGTCTAATACCTTGAGTATCCAGAGGCCCAGTCGGCTCCACGTGGGAGTCGGAAGCGGCCTGTGGCTCTGAGGTAGCGGGTGCCAGGGGCTGCGAAAGCACCTCAATGAGAACCGGCGAATCGGCAACTGGCCTAACGAAGGCCTCGTCACCGGTTTTGGACCTCGGATACCTATCCTTTTCCTTGTACTTGCGTTTTTTGTAAACTCTGGTCGTCGGCTGTTCCGACGGCATTATATAATTAAATCTTTGGCCAAAGTAATGAAATGCAAAATCGAACCGACGCTTAATAGTACGAGGTTAAATCTAGCACAAAACCGACAACTAGCAACGTTGTGATCAGGGCCTAGGCAATACAGTAAAAGTGAAAATCCTTATGAGGTATTTGCTTCCCACAAGAAATACAATTGTTAACTTTTTCTGACATCGGTCTGGAGCAAGAAAAAAGTTTCCCCAATGGGGTACTTAGCTTTAATGAAGACTTTGGTTCTGAAATTCGGATTTGAAAATCTCAGGAGTCGGCCGACTGGCACTTGCAAACTGCTTTTGCTTCGGGCACTGCGCGGAAAGAAAGACTGAAGAAAATGGCGTCGGCTGCATCTTTTATACCCCTGGCGCACTGACGTCAGGGAAGAGGCGACAACAACCGACACCGGACCAGGACTTTGGGATTCAGGCAGACTGCGGGCAGCCTGCCAGCAGGATAACCCAAGAGTAATGCCTGCAAAAGTGAAATACGATGAACATCAGATTAAGTGCCATTTTGGCACAAGTGTAGTATGCCTAGCAGGATCAACTGCAGAATGCTAAGCAGAAAATAAGGGATTACCTCGATAATATGCATGAGTTTAGAAAGATTGCTATTAAGCAACTGTTTTTTGATAATAACACTAGAGCACAAAAACATTTAGCACAATGACTCAGGCTAGAGAAATTAGAAAGGGCTGTTGCCAAGCTTAGGAAGCCTATAACAAGGAAGGTAACAAGAGATCCTGAAGAGGTATTAGAAATATTTCGGAAATTCTATGAAAGTCTGTATAAAGCAGAGAAATACGGAAATCAAGAAAGGATACGAATGGAAATTACAGGTAGATGACGCTCAATTACTAATGGTTAGGATAGGAGAAATGAGATAAACATTGTGTTGTATAACCAATCTACAGGAAAGTCCCCAGGAAGAGATGGTATCCCTGTGAAAGTTTGGAAGCTAGCAGGGAAAAACTGATAAAGATCTGGAAAGTTTTGTTTAACAGTATTTTAAGAGGAGAAGTATTAACATCCTGGAAGAAAGCAGTGGTAGCTGTAATACCAAAAGTGGGTAAGGATCCATTGGACCCAGCTTCATAGAGTCCCATTTCAATACTAAACCACAATTATAAAGTGTTCATGTCTATAATGGCTAAAAGAATGACAAAAGTGCTACCAAAATTGATAGATATGGAACAGTGTGGTTTTGTGGAATGGAGGCAACATTTGACAACATTAACAGAACACTGATGATCCAGAGGGAAGCAGAATGTAAGAAAATACCATTGTTGTTGGTGGGTCTTGATGCAGAGAAAGCATTTGACAGAGTAAACTGGGACTTTATGAGCAGGGCAATGGAGGCATTTGCATTTCCTGAAAAAATTATAAGACTGATTAGGAGGATACAGGAGGGATCAGAGGTGAAAATTAAAGTGGGTGGGGTCCTTTCTGATAATTTCTGTTTGAGCATAGGAACCAGGCAGGGGTGTCCTCTTTCCCCTTTGTTATTTGCATTATACTTATAACCACTGCCAAAGAAAATAAGGGACTCAGAAATTCAAGGGTATAATTGGTATGGTATTCAAGAAAAGCTGGCTCTGTTTGCAGAGGATATTATTTTATACCTGACAAAAACAGAGAGAGAGAGAGAGAGAGAGACATTACAGTGTTGCGGAATATTTTGAGCCAGTTTCAAGTCTTTTCGGGATACAAAATTAAAGAAATTAAAATAAAGGCAATAGGTAAATTATGTACCCACACATGAATTGATTCAGCAATATCCTTACCTATAGGGACATGATAAAATTAAGTATTTAGTAGTATGGATTAAAAATGATTATGGTGTGGCACATAAGGATATGTGAAAAGAGACTAAACAAAAGATAACACAAAAACTAAGAAAATGGAAGCATTGTTATATGGCTATGGATAGTAAGGCACAAGCAGTCAAAATATGTTATAGTCCCGTCAGTCTTATACACAGTTCAGGCATATTTTTATCAACCAGATGAGAACTTGTGGATAATAACTAATAAAGAGCTGAAGGACTTTATCTGGGAAGGGAAGATAGCAAGAGTCAAGTGGGATAAGCTGATTCTTCTAGCAGAACAGGGTGGATTGGGATTACCCAATCTGAAGGGGTATTTCACAGCTACATAGTTAATGTTCCTATACAGAGCACAAGCAAAAACTATAATTCAAAGTGGAAAGGGATGATGATGATGATGATTATGAAATGGTGGGAAGCTCAAGAAACAAGGAGAGACTGGGATTTTGGATGCAGACCTTTAAAGAGAATAACAATAATCATACAGAATATTATATCCACAAAGCAGCACACAGTATTCTATGAAATAAGCCAACACAGGAATGGAGAAAGGAGATTTTGCCGATAGGATGACTGCAATTAGGGATATAGACAATAGGCAAGAATTGCCTAGAATTTATTGGAGAAAACTGGCAAAGGAACCAAAGTATTGGGAACAAATAACTAGAGAGGGAAAGATGATAGAATGGGAAGATGCCAAGAATTTATTTAGACTGCAGGTTAGAGATTGCTTTCCCAATCAAGGATTGATATCAGAGTATAGGCAAAGAGAAATAAATCTGGGGGGGGGGTCCTAAACAAAAGACCAGGACTGGTAGAGTTTTTGGTAGAATCTAGAACAGAAGTTGCCAATAAAAAGGGAATAATTAGTAGGGTATACAAATATTGCATGAAAACTAGAAGAATCAATCAGAGGAAGATAGAAGGATTGGGAAGACAGACTGGATAAGAAATTCACAAAGAAACAATGGAAGGATATATGTTATGCTCCCAAATATGCAAAAAAAAATATAGAAGATTTAGGAGTTTTGCGTAGAAATAGTTTTACATAGATATTTTATACCCCAAGCAGACTCCAGAGAATTTTTCCTCAGGTAGACAGCAAATGCTGGAGGTGCGATGGGGAAGAAAGAGGTCATTGTGAACATATTTTCTGAGACTGCAGTGAGTTGGAGGACTTTAGGGATTCCCTGCGGGTTGCACTGTCGGAGATGATGGGTAGGCAGATTGGTGTGATGAGGGAGATGATTTTTCTGGGCTATGATACAGAATCAGAATTGGCTAGACATGGTAAGGCCTTGCGGTTTCTAATTATGCTGGCTGCCAAAAAAGCAATCACTAGAAAATGGAAATCAAAATCTAAATCAACTATATCAGAAGTAGTAAATATAGTAACATAGATGAAACAACTAGAACTGAGATCTTTGGAAAAAAGTTGGAGCAAACTACATAGAAAAAAATGAGAATTGTGGGAACAATGCATACAGGTGAGGAATGTGGTTTAAACAAAGGCAGGGCTTAAATGAGTTGTGTAATGTTTGAAAACGACGGGGTAGATTATAAGTGATGTATAATTGTTTGCAAATGGCAGTGTGTCAGTATGGTTTGTGATGTAAATGCTTGCAACAAGGATTGTGTCTGTGTGGTCTGTTTTCATTTATATAAATGTATGACTGCTTATGTTGTAAGTGATGGTTTAATAAAGATGTTTCTTGTTTAAAAAAGGGAGCAGGAACTGAATAATTCATGTAATGTTGCTTAGGTTATATGATACATATAGCAATATATGTGAAGCATAATGTTTGTCAATTTTAACTTGTTAGTACACTTTGATTACTTTTATATAAAAGTAACTATGCATATGTTACAAGTGATAATTCAATAAAGGTGTTTAAAAAAAATAAAGGAGCCACAATAAAAAAAATAAAGGAGCCACAATAGTCACAAGAATCAATATTTTGGTCATCCCCTAAACAAAAAGACAATTTAAATGAAAACACTGCATCAATGGCCTACAAGAGCAAGTGTTGGGGCAGGATTCACGAAGGCTTGCACGGAGTCTAAGAGTAGTGTAAGACTCCATGCAGCCCTCGCGATCCAGGAACAGCCCGAAATTCGTAGAGACCAGCTAAAACGTCTCTTACACGGAGTGGGCGTGGATATGCTAATCACCTCACTTGCAGCTGAAAGGCATGCAAATGAGGTAGATTAGCGATCCACGAAGCCCAAACCAGCCCGTGTAAGAGCCGTTTTAGCTGCAGAAATGTACTCAGTTGACAAATGAGTACGTTTCTGCAAAAAACACAATGGAGCCATGTCAGCTCCAAATAAAGGGTGCATATGTGTCAGGCAGCATGCCAATGGCCAAATATGTGGCCATTGGCAAGGTACCCCGATGCAAATATGAGAAATAAATATTTTTTTTTTCGGCGATCGACGATATTTAAACACAGCGCAGCCCCGTGCAAACAGGCTGCGCTATATAAAACATAAAAATGAAGGTTATAAACCCACAAATGTGGGTTTTATGCAATACATGAATTTACAATGCAGGGACCAGCATACCAAAAGCAACATGGTCACCGTTTAGTGGTTGCTAAGGGGGGAAGCTGAGTCTAAGACATGTAACTAAGCATTAGTAGGCAATCTGATGTAAATGAGTGTTAGGATACTGAATCCCACTGTCACATAGCAAATGAGCACATTCTGAGTAGTGTAGGAGTTGCATAAGGGGGAGGAACAGAGTAGGAGATAGGTGACATCACAGGGGGGAATGGCAGAAAGAAATGCAGTTCATTGGAGGTCAGTGTTACATGACAGATGTCAGATATATCATGGAATGAGGAGTGCCACAAGATAAGCATGGGAAAGTCAAGAAATGGAAGGTGTACACTGTTGCTTACACCAAAGTTTCTTGCTGGGCGTGCATGTGCATGTGTGCGTGCCATGAGGCGCGGGTAGGGCAGTGTGCACGCGTGTAAGGCAGACTGAGCAAGTGGGAGTCTGTTGGCAGACTTGTAAGACTGTTTGCGCTGGTGTGCGCGTGTTTTAACCCGAATAACAAGATTCTAAACCGTGTAAGTCTGTGTGCGCGTGTGTAAGCCACTGTGAGCGTGTTTCTGCTGGTATACGCGTTGCTCCCCCCTGAGGAAACGGAGAGGAAAAAGGAAGCAACAGAGTTAGTAGGAAGCTAGCAAGGAATACTGCTGGAGCTAGCAGGTGAAAACAATTAGAAGCAGGCAATTACACAGGCAGAATAGTAGCCCAGCCAAGCACTGGTGAAGCACCCACCAAGAGGAGAAAACGCTGAGAGAAGAAAGGAGCCACTTCGAGATTTTAAGTATTTTTCCTCTGTTTATTTGATAAGTTTTTCTGCATAGCTGCCTACTTTGAGCATTTTTTGGCTTGTTAAACTTGATTTCTGCATTAGTAGCTGTATTTAGAGCACAACCAAAAGCTGTTTACTGAATTTCCTGTTTGCACTTAATTTTAAAATCGTTTTTCTCTCAAAACTTGCATATTTTCTGTCTTTGGCCTAGCACTCTTCTGTGGGGTCATTTACTGCACTGTTATAACTTGATATTACTCGTGAACCTCTGCTATCTCTGAAAAAACAAAAACAAAAAAAAAATCTTGCTTTTTTCCCCACTTTTCTGAGATTTAAAAAAGTTCAAGTTACAGACTTGCTGTTCTTGAACTGTTTTGTAAGTTTCTGTAAGGCCATTTTTGCTTGGTCTAAAGGAAAGTCTCTCTGTTGATCAGTGGCAGTGAAAAACATTGAGCTGCTTCCCTGCCCCCCGTGGGAGTGGTTACTGACTTGAAACTGTAGTTTTATTGGCCATTTTGGGTCAATTCCTGGCTCTTTCCAGCCCCTGCTATCAAGCACGCTTTAGAGTGCTTTATTAGAGCAGCATCGGGCAGCGCTGGTTTAACAAGGTTAAACTTTTTCTGGCTCCACAAAGTCTGTTCTTCATTTTTTCCCTTAGAACTGCTCTACTAGTAATCTAAACAGTATATCCCTTAACTAAAAAGCGCAGCACTTGTTCCTAAAAGCTTTTACTTGTCTTAAAAGCATCTTCTTTTCAGGTTTAGCACTTCTGTATTATACAAAGTCCCTCACTAGCAAACCCCCCCCACCAGGAGTACCCACTTCCTTACTAAGTCCTCTCTTATTCAGTTACACCCCTAACTTCTAAATTTCTCTAGCATGTCAAAGGGCCAGATGCTGGCGTCCTCTCCTGTCCAGTTGGTGAATTTGGGAATATTGAGGCAATGTTACAATTGCCTCATGTACACTGACAACCCTCTCCTCCCACATAACACAAATACTTGCGAGAGATGCAGCTATTTAGCCAAACTGGAGGCTGAGCTCTCTCAACTCAGGAATGGCAAGACCAGACAGGAGGAGAAGGCAACTACATACACCACAAAACCAGTCTCACATAAAGCTATCACAACAATGAATCAAACACATAAACACACAAAGTCATACTCGGAGGCTCTGAGCAAAAATTTACCTAAACAGCAGAGGCCTCCAAAGCAGACACCCAAGCAACTGCCACCTCATGACACACCACAGGCAACACATAAACCACAAAATCAGTGTGCAAAGCAGTCACAGCCCTTAAGGCCAAATACAACACCAAACATACTTGTCATAGGTGACTCCATAGTCAGACACACTGACGTCCCACTCACCAGGCTGAACAAGGAGAGGGTCACAGTAAGCTGCCTATCGGGCTAGAATCCGCCACATAACACAAGCACTGGTCACCCACAGCAAGTACAAATATGACACAGTCATTGTCCATGCTGGTGTGAACGACCTGAGACACTCCCTGGACTACATGAAAAGAGACATAGAGGAGCTCTCTGATTATGTAGCCCAGGCAGGTATGACCCTGACCCTGAGCAGTATCCTTCCTTCACCAAGAATGATGCCACAACATAGAGACAAGATGATCAGCTTTAACAATTGGCTTAATTTCTGGTGTCATTCAAAGGGGATCCAGTGTCTGTCTGCCTGGGATGACATGCTTGACAAGCCACGCTGCTTCAAGGACGGCTTGCACCTGTCACCCTGGGATTCGGATATTGGCTAAGGCTCTTGCCACCCCATAGTGCCTTTTTAGGCTAGGCTCAAATTCTAAACCTACCACCCTAGAAAACAAAAATGGGAAGAAACTAAGGGTAATGCTGCTCAATGCCAGAAGTCTAAATCTCAAAATGCACGCACTCGAGGCCCTTCTCAGTATGGAGAACATCGATGTCTGTGCTGTGACTGAAACCTGGTTCAAGGCTCCTGAGAGCACCCGGCACTATCAGGTTTTACCTCATATCATGCCCGCCCCAAAACCCGGACCACACCACAAAAGGAGGTGTATACATATGCATCAAGGATACCCACACCTCCAGGTTGGTGGCAACGCACGAAGCATCGGAAACCATCCAGGTGCAATTAACCATAGGCAAAACTGCTCTACAATTTGTAGCATGCTACAGGCCACCCTCTCAAACTCAGGAACCCCACACAGCCTTCCTGAAGACACTGGAGGGTATAAATGTATCTCCAAACACCATTATATTGGGTGACTTCAACTACCCGAATATAGACTGGGAACATTACTCAAGCCCCAACTTTCTAGCCCAAAGGTTCCTGGAGTTCATAAATTCAAATGCCATGGAACAACTAGTCACCGTTCCCACACACCGTTCCCACAAGAGGAGAAAATATACTAGATCTCATCATCACAAACATGGGGACAAAATGTTCCACACCAGAAGTATATCCCTCATTGGTGAGATCAGATCACAAACTAATCTCACTGGAAATCCATATCCCGCCCCCACCCCAAACAAAAAAGACCACAGTGAAGAACTTCTCTAAAGCAAACTTCACACTACTCAAGACTGGTGTGGTATCCTTCAAGGCCCCCGAGCCAGTGGAAACTACAACCCAAGCTGCGGAAGCCCTTACAAATGCCTTCTACGAACACCTCCAGGACTGCATGGATCAAGCAATCCCTAATAAAACCAAGACTTTTTCCACCAAGGGCAAACGTCCAGTTTGGTGGATCCCAGCCATAAACAAACTTTACAATAAGAGGAGAAAGCTGTTACATGACAGAGCAAAATCCATAAAAGAGAAGACACCCTTGATCATTATTAGTAAAAAAATACGAGCACTCATAAAATCATCCAAGGCCAACTTTGAGAGAAAAATTGCCATAGATTCAAAAGACAATCATAAGGCCTTCTTCAGCTATGTTAGAAACCTGGGTGGAAACTCCCAGATATGCTCAGAATTAGTCCAAAATGATACAAAAATCACTGAACCCACAGACATTGCCAACATACTGGCAGACAGGTTCAGTGCAAACTTCACCCTCCCCCAAAAGGAGAGAGAACTATCCCAGCGGAGTGTAGCCTCCCAGACATCTCAAATGCGCAGGTGAAAGCTGCTCTCTAAAGCTAAAAACACAGCATCAATGGGACTGGATGGTGTCCCCGGCTGTGTGCTACATGAACTCGAGGAACTAAACCCGCATATAAGGCAGCTGTTTAATCTTAGCCTTACCACAGGATACGTGCCCAAGGAGTGGCGTACGGCAACTGTGGTCCCACTCCACAAAGGCGGTGCCTCTACGGACCCTGGTAATTACCACCCCATAAGCTTAACAAGCCTGGTCTGCAAAGCTATGGAGAGGATCATAATGGAACTCATAAACAAAGACATAGGGGACTTGCAGACATTGGACCTGACCCAGTTTGGCTTTGTCAAGGTCAGATCATGCCTTTTGAACTTGGTCGACTTCTTTGAAACAGTCACCAAGGCCATTGATGAGGGAAAGGCAGTCCATACAGCCTACCTTGACCTTGCAAAGCTTTCTTCGACACAATACCCCACTCAGGTATTATAGAGAAACTTACCAGCTTAAATGTAAACCCATATGTCACAAGATGGGTTGCAAACTGGCTAAAGGACAGAACCCACAGGGTTAGAGTTGCTGGCGCCATGTCAGACTCCAAGCCGGTCACAAGTGGTGTCCCACAGGGCTCAGTCCTTGGCCCCCTGTTGTTCGGCATCTACTTCTCAGAAGTGCAGGCAAACATAGGAGGACTGTGGCTGACAAAGTTTGCAGATGACTGCAAACTGGGCGCCATAGTGGAATGTACATCGGACACAGATATCCTTCAGAGGGGTCTCACCGAAACTGATAGCTGGTGCCAGAGCCATGGCCTGAAGTTAAATGCCAAAAAATGTATAGTCATACCCTTCGGGAAAAACAAGGTAACCCCAAGATACCATACAGGGGGCAATCCATTAAGCACAGAAGAGGTTATCAGGGACCTGGGGACCCAGGTTGACAGTGGCCTTTCTTTTGACACTCACATTGCTAAAGTGGTTAGAAAGACCTTCTACATTGCCCACCTGATCATGAAGGGATTCACATCCAGATCAAGTGAGGTCATTATTCCCCTGTACTCTTCACTTATCAGACCAATGATCGAGTACAATGCCCCATTCGGGATGTATCTCACCCGACACCTACAGCAATTGGAGAGACCCCAAAAGTTCCTCACCAAAAGGATAAAGGGACTCCAAAATCTGTCATATGCTGCCAGACTGAAGAAACTCCAGCTCTATTCAGTCGCATACCGCCTGCTCAGAGGTGACCTGTGCCTGACATACAAGGCCATGTCCAACCCGGAATTAATGGACATGCTCCACCTCAAAAAATCCAAATCTACCAGATCCACTACAGCAAGCGACTTAAACCTTAGCACGGATATAAATAGGACATGCTGGAGGGATAGATTTGTCACCCAGAGACTCCCTATGCTGTGGAATAAAATCCCGGTCCATGTGAGGCAGAGCACCTCACTGGCTCTGTTCAAGAGAAATCTTGACCGGTGGATGGGAGATCGTAGGTTTACCCCGGGAATCATCTCTGTGTCACTGCTGGACAGAGGCACAACAAACTAATAGGCACAGTATTTTTTAACATAAGGGGTGGCGTAAGCCACAAAATTTTGGGCTGGTCTTATAAATGCCTTAGGGCAGATAGCCTAGTATAAACCTATGAACATATGAACCTATGAACTTAAAACTCTGCAAACAGCAGTGCAGGATGTTTCTCTCAAGAGACACTGCAAGACAGGAGTAAGCTATTAGAAGTGAAAACTGAAAAAGCTGAACTCAGAGCAGAAATGCTAGGGGCTGCCATAGCTGTCATAAGGAGACATAGGCAACTTGCTGAGGGTGGTAACAATGCAAATGGTGCCAGACAACCCACAGTGAGGAGACGGAGAAGAGTGTACAGGCCCAGGGTCACCTACCACGGGTTACATGAGCTGGAGATAGTGGATCGCTATAGAGTGGACAGAGACCTCCTGCAGCAAATTGTTGACCTGTGAGGCCACGCCTCACACACAGAACCAACAGAGGGGAACCCATCCCAGTGGAAACCAAGGTATGTGTTGGCCTACGAATACTAGCAAGAGGTACCTTCCAGAGACCAACTGGTGATATGATGTGATATCACAGGTATCAGCCTCCAGGGTACTACACCAGTTCCTGGATGCCATGTCAGCACATGTCTGTGATCATGTATATTTCCCCAATGCCCGTGAGGTACTGGCCAGCAATATACGTCTCTTCCAGCAAATAGCGGAATACCCTGAGGTAGTGGGTGCAATAGACTGCACGCACATACGCATCAAAGCACCAGCCGGTGACCGGGGTAGGGCCTACATAAACCGCAAGGGCTTCCTCTCCATGAACTGCCAGGTTGTGTGTGATGCCCAGGGCATAATAATGAATGTGTGTGCTGGTTGCCCTGGGAGCTACCATGATTCCCATATCTGGCATTTGACGCAGCTGTACCAGACATTTGCCAATGGGGACATCCCACATGGACACCTATTGGGGGATGCAGGTTATGCACTGGAGCCGTGGCTGATGACACCCACCAGAAACGCACACACACCTGAACAGGAACGCCATAATGAGGCACACGCACAAATACGTAATGTAATAGAGCATGTGTTTGGGCTGCTCAAGTCACGGTTCCGGTGTCCGGACACATCTGGTGGAGCCTTGCAGTACTGAACAACTACATGTACCCAAATTGTCATGGTATGTGCTATACTACATAATATGATCTTGCGAAAACAGCTGCAGCAGGACCAGCATAGGGCTGGGCCAAACAGTCCCCCACCATTGCCAAGGCCATCACAGGCAGAGCGTGACTCGGAGGAGAAACAACCTGAGCCTGCCCCAGTAGGCAGAAGGAGGTGTGCCCAGTATGCCCTGGCAAAGAGGCAATGCACAGCACATACACTGGCTCAGTAGGAACCCTGGGAATGATACCCCTCTCTGACTCACTCATATAATAACAGGGATGCCTAAAATGACATAACCTGCTCTCAAACATGTACAGGGAGTGTAGTATGTGCATCCGACAGAGGCAGCCCTGCAGCACCACCTGAGGCATGAATTCCATGGGTTAAGCAATGTAACACCATGTAGTATATGCAAACTTGATGACCCTGACTAACATCCTACCCTCACCAAGCATGATGCCACAATATGACAATGAGATGATCAATTGCAATAATTGGCTGAAGTATTGCTGTTAGTCAAAGGGGATCCAATGTGTGCCAGCCTGGGATGACATGCTGAGCATGACATGATGCTCCACCTGCTAGGGGTGGCGTGCACCTATTAGTCCTGGCCATATGGATACTGGCAAAGGCTGTTGTTACCCACAGCGTGCCTTGAATAGGTAAGGCTCAAAACACAAACCCACCTCCATAGGTATCACAAGGGATAAGAACCTAGATGTAATGCTACACAATGCCAGAAGTCTAAACAGCAAGATGCATGCAGTCTAAACTCCCCCAGTATGGAGAATGTTGATATCTGTCCTGTAACAGAAAACTGGGTCAAGGCTCACAACAGCACCCTAACACTACCAGGTTACACCTCATACTGTGCTGTACAGCCTCAAAACATGGAACAAGCTACAAAAGGAGGGTGACTAGCAATAATTGTCAAGGATAACCACACCCCATGTTGGTACCACAACAAGAAGCAGCATGGACTAGCCATGGTCAAGTAACAGTGGCTAAAACTGCCTCCCAGTTTATAGCCTGCTACAGACTACCGTCCTAACACCAGGAACTGCACTTGGCCTATGTTGGAATACATGAATATATCAAGCCCTCCAAACCATATTATACTGGGTGACTGAAAATACCCAAACATAGACTGGGAGCATTATTCTAGCTCCAACACTGTAGGACAAAAGTGCCTAGAATCCATAAACCAAAATGCCCAGGAACAACGTACCACTCCCACAAGAGGGATAAGCATACTGGATGTGATAATCAGCAACATGGGTACTGGATGGCAAGATGAGAAGTGTATCCCTCACTGGTAAGACCAGACCATAGAGTAATCACACCGGATATACACATCCTGACAACAGTCCCTGGCCAGAAAACCACAATGAAAAACATGTGTAAAGCAAACGTTGCACTCCTCCAAACTGATGTGAAATCCATTAAAGGCCCTGTGCAGGTGCAAAATATGGGCCACACCTCAGAAGCTGTTATACAGGCATTCCATGAACACTGCCAGGAATGCATGGATTATGCAATCCCAAATAAAACCAAGACACAATGCCATACACGCACGCATCTGGCATGGTGGACTCCAGCCATTATCAAACCATTCAAGAGAATGAGGAAGCTACTACATGATAGAGCAAACACAAAAAGGGAAGTAATCAGTGATCAGTAATATGGCAATAAAATATGTCCACTCATACAATCCACTAAGGCCAGCTACAACAAGTTGAATCTGTGAATCTTGAGGCAATGTTACACCTGCCCCATGTACACAGACAACCCTCACCTCCCCCCAAGAAATACAAATATATGTGAGAGATGCAACTATTTATCCAAACCGGAGGCTGAGCTCTCTCAACTCAGCACTGTCAAAACTAGACAGGAGGAGAAGGTAACCACACACACCACAAACCCAGTCTCACATAGACCTATCACAACTGCAAACCAAAGACATAAACACATAAAAACATTCCCGGAGGCCCTAATTACAAACACACCACAACAACAGAGGCCTCCAAAGCAGACACCCAAGCAACCACTACCTCCAAACATAGCACATGCAACACATAGTACACAAAGCTGGTGTGCCAAACAGTCACAGGCCAGAAGGAGAAACAACATGCCTGATACAGTTGTAATAGGTGACTCCATAGTCAGACACACTGCTGTCCCGCTCACCAGACTGAACAAGGGAAAGGGTACAGTAAGCTGCCTGTAGGCTGCTACAATACGCCACATAACACAAGTACGCAGGTCACCCCAAAGCAAGTAGAAATATGATGCAGTCATTGTCCATGCTGGTGTGAATGACCTGAGATGTACCTCCCCAGACTACATGAAAAGAGACATAGATGAGCTCTCTGATTATGTAGTCCAGGACGGTATGACACTGACCGTGTGCAGCATCCTACCCTCACCAAGAATGATGCCACAGTACAAACACAGAATGATCAGCTTTAACAAGTGGCACAATTACTGGTGTCATTCCAAGGGGATCCAATGTCTGTCTGCTTGGGATGTCATGCTTGACAAGCCACACTGCTGTGCCAGGGATGGCTTGCACCTGTTACCCCTGGGCATCTGGATATTGGATAAGGCTCTTGCCACCTCCATAGAGCCTTTCGTAGGCAAGGCTGAAAAGACTAACCCACCTCCCTAGAAAACATAAGTGGAAAGAAACACAAGGGTAATGCTGCCCAATGCCAGACGTGCAAACCTCAACATGCATGCTCCCGAGGCCCTCCCCAGTATGGAGAACATCGATGTTCGTGTAGTGACAGAAACCTGCAGCAAGGCTCCTGACAGCACACCAGCACTACCAGGTTATACCTCATATCATGCGTTATGGCCCCAAAACCTGGATCAAAACATAAAAGGAGGAGGAGTATCCATATTCAGCACAGACACCCACACGTCCAGGTAACTGATAATGCACGAAGCATCGGAGACCACCCATGTGCAACTAACCATAGGCAAAACTGCTGTATAGTCTGTAGCATGCTACAGACTACACTCTCACACACAGGAACCCCACTCAGCCGTCCTGAAGACACTGGACAGTATGAATGTCTCACCAAATACCAAACAAGGTACTCAGAAATTACCGCATAGGTGGTAATCCATTATGTATGGAAGGTGTAATTAGGGACCTAGGGACACAAGTGGACAGTAACCTGTCATGTGACACTCACATTGCCAACGTGGCTAAGAAGACTGTCTATACTGGACACTGTATCATGAAAGGATTCACATCTACGTCAACAGAGGTCATTGTGCCCCTATACTGTTCTCTTATCAGACTCATAATCTAGTACAATGCCTCATTTGGGATGTACCTTACCCGACACCTGCAGCAGTTAGAAAGACCTCAAAGGTACCTCACCAAGAGGATAAAGGGTCTCAAATATTTGTCATATGCTGCCTGGCTGTAGACACCCCAGCTGTATGCAGTCACATACTGCCTATGCAGAGGTGTTGCATGCCTGTTGTACAAGGCCATGTCCAACACAGGAGTAATGGACATGCTCCACCCCAGAAAACCCAGTTCCATCGGAGCTGTGAGAGTGAGAGTTGTCAACCTCAACACATAATGAAATAGGATGTGCTGGAGGGACAGATACATAACCCAGAGGCTCCCTACACCCTGGAACGGAATCCCACTCCATGTTAGGCAGAACCCCTCACTGACTCTCTTCAACAGGAATCTTGCCAAGTGGATGGATGATCGTAGATGTACATTGGGGGTCTTCACTGTGTCACATCCAGACAGAGGCACAATAAAGTAAATCATAAATGGCCATAATATTCACATAGCAAGGGGTGGCAAAAGCCACACACACTCTGGCTAGGGTTAGAAATGCCCTAGGGTGGATAGCCTAGTATGAACCTATGAAGATACAAATTGTACAGGACACTAAGGATAACCGCAAGGCTTTCTTAACTGATGGTAGGAACCTTGTTGGGAATTCACAGATATGCTCTGAATCACTCAAATATTACAAACAACATACCAAACACACACACATATTGCCAACATCCAACCTGACAGGTGCAGTGCACCCCCCCCCCAAAATGCAAAATATCTATCCCAGCAGAGTGCTGGCCCCCTGACATTGCAGATGCTGAGGTAACAGCCAGCATCTACAAAGCAAAACATACAGCATCAATGGTATGAGATGGTGTCCTGGGCTGAGTCCAGCATGGACTACAAGGAGAATGGAATGCCAAATAACACTACTGCTCAATGTCTGCCTTACCACAGGATATGTACACAAAGAGCAGTGTACAACAACAGTGGTCCTTCTCCACAAAGGTGTTGCCTGAATGGATACTGCAAACTACCACCCCAGAATGCTGACAAGCTTGATCTGCAAAGCTATGGAAAGGATCAGCATGTACTTCAGACATAAAGATATTGGGGACCTACTGACACTGGACCCTACCCAGTGTGGCTTTCTTAAGTGCAGATCCTACCCCTTAAACATGTTTGACTCATTTGAAACAGTCATTAAGGTCATTGATGAGGGGAATGTGGTCCACACAGCCTAACTGGACCTTGCAAAAGGCTTCCATACAATACCCCACGTGTTCATTATAGATAAGCTCACCAGCTTAAATATAAACCCCTATTGTCAGTAGAGGGGTTGCAAACCAAACTAAGGACAGAACTGACATGGTCAGAAATGCTGCAGCCATGTCAGACTACAAACCAGATACAACTGGCATCCCACAAGGCTCGGTCCTGGGACCTCCCTTGTTTGGTATATATGTCCCATAGGTACAGGCCAACATGGAAGGACTGTGTCTGAACAAGTTTGCAGAGGACTACAAACTGGCCACCATATCTGACCCTCCAGCTGACACAAGCATCCCACAAAAGGGCCACACAGAAACAGACAACTGGTGCCATAGCCATGTCAGCAAGCTAATTGCAGAAAATTGTATAGTCAACCCCTGTGGATATACAGTAAGTGCCCACCAATTACCACATAGGTGTTAACCCATTAAGTACTTAAGATGTAATAAGAGACCTGGGGACACAAGTTGATAGATATCTTGCACTGGACAAGCATGTGGCTGTAGTGGTTACAGAAACATACCATATACCCACCTAATCATGAAGGTAGTCAGATCTAGATCAGGGGAGGTAATTGTGGCTCTGCAGTTATCCTTCATCAGCGTCACAATTGACTACAATGGCCCCTGTGGGATGTACCTCAGCAGACACCTCCATCAACTGGAAAGACCCCAAAAGTACCTCACCAGGAGTATCAAAGAGCTTGAACAGATGCCATGTGTTGCCTGATTAAACAAACTGCAGCTCCACACACTGCCATACTGCCCGCCCAGAGGCAAGCTGTGCCTGCTGTATAAAGCCATGTCCAAGTTGGAATCAATGAACACGCTGCACCTTGTACAATCTGAATGGCAGTGAGCTATGCACATGAGAGACCTGAACCCCAGCACTGACATACATAGAACAAGCTGTACTGAATGATCCATAACACAGAAGCCACCCCCACTCTTGAGTAAACTCCCAGTACAGGTTAGCCAGAGAGTTACCCATCGACTCTCCTCAAGAGGAATCTTGATGAGTGGATGGGAGATGGTAGGTTTACCCTGGGTATCACTGTTATGTCACAGGTAGACGGAGGCACAGTATACTAACCATGACATATGTCATGGCAAACTCCAGTTACAATGTGTGTCAAAGGACAAACACACTCTCTGACTAGCATTAGAAATGGCCTAGGGCACATCGCCAGTGTTTGCCAATGTCCACCTATGTTGTGGAATACACTACCAATGTTGGACAAGCCTGGTTTAAGTAGTTCATATCTGAACATAATGCAACATGGTCATATGTGCACAACTGGCCCCTAAACAGTCTGTTGTGCTCACTATGAAAATTTAAAGCAGTGATAGGACTAAAGCCCAGGATACTGTCCACCACAGTGAAAGTACTGAACCAGTACACTATATGG
This sequence comes from Protopterus annectens, assembly GCF_019279795.1. Taxonomy (NCBI): domain Eukaryota; kingdom Metazoa; phylum Chordata; order Ceratodontiformes; family Protopteridae; genus Protopterus; species Protopterus annectens. The sequence continues at coordinate 1,530,753,944 of NC_056739.1, read as the reverse complement.
TACTACAGTGTTAGGTCAGTATGAAAGGATGTTGACAACTGCATGCAAAGTATCCCATGCAAACCCTCCAGGCACAGTATAATCCCTGTTGTGTTCAGACATGAAGCAGTTGGCCAGTAAGTACACAACATGACACCCAACACACAACCATAAATGTGAGATATTGTTGAAGTTCACACTCATCCACATATAGATTCATAGGTTAGTACTAAGCTAACTGCCCTTGCAAGCCATTTTAAGCTTAGCCATTTATCCCTTGTCAGACTCAAACTCTGCACCTTGTGTTTGTAAGGCAAACACCTTAACCATTAGGCCACCCTCCCAACCCTTGGTGGACTGCAGAGTTCAACATATGGAAAGCTCACACTGGGCATGCTCGCACACTTTGATAAATGAGACACATGTCAGACAACATGCCATGGAAAGGTTGAACTGGGCATGCTCACACACGTAGGCCATATCTCAGTTTAGCAGTTGGCCACACATATCTGGTATTTGTACGTGTCATTCCAGGAACCAACCACATTACAGCAATCTGCCCAGTGCACACAGTTAAATGACTACAGAGACATAAGTGATATAGTGGATCCCCCTCATACTCAAACATCTTCCACAGATACACAAGTTGTTCATAGAAACAGGGAATGCTACGGCAATAAAGACCTGCAAACAGCCTATCAGCAACAAATATTGTGCATCTGACAATTAAACATATGGGTGTAGAGGTCAATACTAGGCTGTTTGCCCTAGGGAATGAAAGCTTAGCCAGAGTGTGCTTGGCATCTGCATCCCCAGTACAGTAGGCTACTGTGCCACTGTAAAGTAGGTCACATAAGGCACCGTTTGAGGCTAATGTGCTGTGCCTCCATCAAGCAGGGACACAGTGGAGATCCCAGGGGTTGAATTTGCTATGCCACATCCATGTTGTTGGTGTGTGCTGGAAGAGGGTTGGTGAGGACCTCTAACAGTAAGTGGGCGTCAATAACAGACTGAGGGGAGCCTTATCTGCAGTGTCTAGACAATTTCACTGTCAACACGTTGTCGTGATGATTAAGAGGGATTGAAGTGTCGTGCCAGTACTATTCAGAGATGTCCTCCCTCTGTGGGCTACTGCTCTGCAATGTATTAGCTAACTCCGTCTGTCAGACAGCTCATATATGGCTGGTGTACACCTGACAGGGTGTCCTGTTGTGGAGGAGTCATGGGTATATTTGGGATAGCATGATCAATGCAAACCTTCCACATGCTGATAGAATGCAATTGTCAAGGATTACGCAGAGTGGCCTGTATACTTCCCCAGCATGGATCCTTTGAAGTCTTCCACCCCAGTCTTCACAAGTGCAAAGTCTGCTTTTGATAAATACACTTTGTTTGCAGTGACAACCTTGCCTGGGGGTGGGGATGGGATATGGATGTCCAGGGAAAGGAGGGTATGGTCAGATATCAACAATGGTGGTCTACCTCTGGTGTGGAACAGTGAGTACCCATGTTGCAGATGGTCAGGTGCAATATGTATTCCCCCTTGTGGCTGTGGTGAGTGGTCCTGCCATAGCACATGGATTCACAAATTGTAGTGGCTGTAGGGTAATGTTGTAAAGGCCTGAGTAGTTCCCACACACAATATACCTGTACCTGATGTTAACAACTGGAATGGTGTATGTGAACACCTTCATATCTTGGCACTGTTTCCAGGGAAGCAAAGTGTGTGTCCCGGATGTGGGAGGGGTGGTCTGAACTGGTTGTGTTGTGTGTTACAGGTCCTGTGGTCACGAAGCATGGTATAAAACATAACCTGCCAGTGCTGATGTGCATATCTGACCCTGAAGTAGGTGGCTGCAAATGCATATATATGCTATCCCCCACCTGACAGGTAGTAATAGATGTACATACCTCTGTATAAATAATGATGTCAGCACCCTATAAATACTGCAGGTGCAGAACAGATGTCCAGTAATTCGGATAGTGCCCTCTGCTAATGCGTCTCCCTCAAATGTCATAATATAGTTAGGCAGGGGTTTGAATCCTGCAAATGCTCAGTGTGTGTGTGTGTGTGTGTGTGTGTGTGTGTGTGTGTGTGTGTGTGGCTGGTGTGTGTGCAATTCTGTGTGAGAGAAATGTCCCTTTTGGCAACTAGGAGAACACACTACAGGATGCACATTCCCCTTTCTAAACACTGATGATGTCAGCACCCTATAAGTACAGCAGGAGAAGGGAAACCTCCCAGTAATGCGAATAGCATGCTCTGCTAATGCGTCCGTCTCGAGTGTCATAACATAGGTAGGGGTTTGAATCCTGCAAATGCTCAGTGTGTGTGGAGGGGGGTTAGTGTGTGTGCAATTCTGTATGAAAGAAATGTCCCTTTTGGCAACTAGGAGAACACACTACAGGATGCATATTCCCCTTTCTAAACACTGATGATGTCAGCACCCTACAAGTAGAGCAGGAGAAGGGAAACCTCCCAGTAATGTGAATAGCACGCTCTGCTAATGCGTCCGTCTCGAGTGTCATAACATAGTTAGGTAAGGGTTTGAATCCTGCAACTGCTCAGTGTGTGTGTTTGGGTGAGGGGGGTTAGTGTGTGTGCAATTCTGTGTGAGGGAAATGTCCCTTTTGGCAACTAGGAGAACACACTACAGGATGCACATTGCCCTTTCTAAACACTGATGACGTCAGCATCCTATAAGTACAGCAGGAGAAGGGAAACCTCCCAGTAATGTGAATAGCGCTCTCTGCTAATGCGTCCGTCTTGAGTTTCATAACATAGTTAGGTAGGGGTTTGAATCCTGCAAATGGAAAGTGTGTGTGTGTGGGGGGGGGGTGGAAGTAGGGTGTGTGCAATTACATGTGTGAGAGAACTGACCCTTTTGGCAACCAGTACAACACACCAGCTGCTGCATATTCCAATCTCCACACAGAGATGATGTCAGCACCCTACAACTACAGCAGAAGAGGGCAAATCTCCCAGTAATGCAAATAGCACACTCTGCTACTGCATCTCTCACTACTGTCATAGCACAGTTAGTTATGGCTTTGAATTCCACACATGCCACGTGTGTTTTTGTCACACAGAATGCCCATGTGTGTGGGTTGTTCACAATATGCATGACATTGATTAAACCAGTAATGGCAATGGACACAGATGATGCATGTGTGTGCCAAATACACATATGTACCTGTGACCTTCAATAGTTCCCATGTCTGATGCCTGCCACATGTGAATACATGGTATTTGCACTGGATAACATTATGACTGTGGTCTTCTGTGCGGGTGCTGCATGTGGTATGTGTATATACAGTGTGAGTTGTATATGGTATCATCCTAGCAGCGAGGGATACACATCTGGTCTGGGGCATATAGTCTACATGTTGTTGATGAACAGGTGCTGCATGTTTTCACCTGTTGTGGGAGTGGTAACAAGTTGTTCCATAGCAATGCAGTGACTAAATGCTAGGAACCTTTCAGCTAGGGTGTTGTAGCTACAGTAATTCATCAGCATTCAGTAATACTTCAGCATTCTTGGTGAGGGTATGATGCCAACCAAGGTCAGGGTCATACCAACCTGTGCCACATGCTCAGAGAGCCCTTCTATGTTCCCTATCATGTAGTCCAGGGAAGTACATCCCAGGTCAGCCATAGTGGCATAGACAATGACTGAGTCATATGTGTCCATGCCTCTGACTGACCTGTATGCTTGTGTTATGTGGTGGGCCATAGTGCCCCACGGGCATATCACTGTGACCTTCACCTCGTCCAGCCTGGTGAGCGGGACCTCACTGTACCGGACAATAAAGGTACCTAACACAACTGTAGCAGGTGTGTTGTCTAGCCGTACAGGCTGTGACTGTTTGGCACACAGGATTTGTGTGCATTGTGTTGTGTTCCGGCTTAACGTATGCCTGTGTGCCAGCTGCAGTGGTGTCTGCTGCTCAGGCAGGATGCTATTCTGAGGCTCCACGAATGCCCCAGTGTGTTCATGTGTTTGGATTGCTGTCAGTGTAGGTCTACATCAGACTGGTATTGTAGTCACTGTAGTATTTCATGCCACCTGACAGGTTATGCCAGTACTGGGTTCAGAGTGCTTAGTCCCCAGTTTGGCTATGTGATTGCATCTCATACATGTGTTGTACGTCCATGTGTAGGGGAGAGGGTTGACTGTGTACACGTGGCAGCTGTGACATTGCCACATGACTCACATATTCCACAACTGTACCATAGAGGTGACTGACAAGTGACCTTTGCACATGCTACCATAGTATTGTGATTGCCATAGTGATTAACAGCACATAGGGCCAATGGGGAACAAGGTACAGGTGAGTATGTGAGGGTGTAGTGCCTGTGATTAGTTAGCACTGGCATATATGACTGCACACGTGGTCAAATGCCAGGAAAGTCATATGCAATGTGTTACAGGCAACGCACATGCGAACAGGACAAACAGTGACGTTCTGTCAAGTGAGACATGGACATACATATAGTAAGCTATGCAGATGTCACTAGGAGTCCACAGAAGCTCTGTAAATCTGCATTGCAGGTGGGATCAGTGTTCCAGGGTAACTGCAAGCAAACATGCATGCAAACAAAGCTACAGTAAGCAGGGCTGCATGTAGTCCAGTGTACAACAAACAAGCTGTACCACTACCAGTAGGTCACAGTGCAAATATGCAGGCACTATACACATGTACATGGAAATACACAGGTCAGATGGCCAGGGTCCAGTCTCAGCGCACACAAGTGTACAGACCATGTACCGTCAGGATGCACAATAACCGGATGGAAACCCAGGTGCTCATACCTGCAGTAATACACATGTCAAATAACAGACACTGAGCCTTCACTCAGTGGTTCCATACTTAGTAGGATGTATGCTACCCTGTCCTGCCACCACAGTATCCCTGACATTTATGGGGACTCTCCCTCTTGTGAAAGTTAGTTTTGTGTGTTGGGGCTGTCTAGCATGGTATGAGATGTGAGCTTGCAGTGCTAGGGTGCTCCTGTGTATCCTGTACCAGTCGTGTAGTACTACACACATATCAACATCCTCAAACATCAGCATTGCAGAGTCCAGTGTGGGCAACATGCCACTTGCAGTTTACATGTCCATCACTGCGTATCAATACTTTCATTACCTTATCCCCTGTGCTACCTATGTATGTGGCCTTCTGTTGACATCCTTACCACCAGTATGCAAACATGTGCAGATGATACACTATGGTACTTACCATGGGTGTAGAAAACAGTACAAGACAATCATACCCTTACTGCATCAGGCATGCTGGGATATACCCACAATTATATCAGCACACAGTACTGTTAACAACATGATACTATTACTACACGCCTGTGTAGTCACCCTGTGCATCAGCAACATGTTAACCTGTACCTGCACTGATGTTACAGATTGCAGGAGGTGGCACAGTTTCATCATATGCACAGGGTGTGAACTTGGTATGCCTGAGTCTGCCACTGATACCACCAATTGACATGTTTATGTATGTGTGTTGGTGAGGGACAGCAGTACAAGGTGGGGCAATGTTGATGCAGTGTGTGCGGTAGCCCTAGGTGTTGTCAATTTGCATGTGTGTATGGATGCACACAGTTCCAACTCATGGCTGCCATATACCGGTGTTCATGGACAGCCACAGACTGTACCTGCCAGGTCATACAGATCAGTGTCTCTGGCCAAGGACACGGTACCTGTGCCTTGCAGGGGTGCTACGGACTGTATCCAGTACTAATCCAGACTGGGTACTGTCATCAGAAGCAGGTGTTCATTGACTGGACACAGATCCCTGTTGGGCCTGTCCAGAGCCACGTGCACGTGATCTCCTGGGGCGGTCTGATGACAGCACAGACCCAGCATTGCTGGGGCTGCTGCTGGCACTATGGGGGCAGCCGCAGCCCTGTTGTCGTCCACGACGACTGCCAGCTGCTGCTGTTGCTGGCATACACCCACGTCGACGCCTCAACCGTCCACCATTGCCCTGGCTCATGGACATGTAGTTGTGGAACTGATCTAATATGTCCCCACAACGTCTGTCTACGACATCGGTGAAATTACGGATGGCAGCCTTAGTGTCACGCATACTGTCAGTCATGGCTGTGCAACATGCTGTCAGCTCCCTCAGACCCTGTCTGGTGTACCGTTCCATAAGTGACTGTGCCTGCATGACAGCCCGAAACATAGCTGAGGTTGTAAGACCTCTGTGGGCACGTCTGACAGGGGCAGTACGCCCACAGATGCTCCCACGAGAACCCCTGAACATCTGTCTGTGTGGTACCATCTCAGGGCCATGCCCATGGCTGCTGTGTGGGGAAGCATGTGCCACAGATACCACATTACCCTGGTCAATGCCCACTGTATCCTGTCCATCACCTAGGGACATTGGTGACAAAGGGTGTATTGGCAGGATGACTGTGCGCATTGATGGGGTTGACAGCTGTGTACTGTCAATTGGCTGACCAATGACGGACCCTGGCACACCTTCCTGTGCCATTACACAGATGTCATCTTTATCAGTACCCATGGCACCTGATTCAGGTTCCCCGCTGCATGACACCAGAGCAGCACCAGAACCTGTGGGAGGGAAACAGGAAACACAGTTTACAATGTCTACACAATGTTACCAGTGATGCACACATGCACAGGTGCACACATGCACAGGTGCACACGTGCACACATGCACACTACTCGGTATGTGAGATATCAACACACAGACACACCTGCATGCATACACAGAGCACTACTAAATGAGCCTAATATTACTATTACTATCAAGACTATTAAAGGTATTGTTAATACACACTCACCAGCATGGATAGGCTGCATTGCTGTTACACCAGAGGGACCTGCAGAAGTGAGGAAATGAATGTCAGTGTGCACAACTGTGCCATTGTTACGGAGTATGAAACAGGTCAGTAGTACAACAGCTGCCTTTCACAGGTCAGCTGCTGATATTGAGAATATCACACTTGCACATTAAATACTATGATGACAGCTACAAACCAAGGACACACCTCACACATGCATTAACTACCAGTGTACACAACAGTCAACTATACATATGGCATATTACCTGCACGCTCATAGTCTTGGTGCTGTGTGGCTCCAGCCTCCATCATAATGCAGGTCTGCTGCTGCTGTTGTTGTTGGTGGGCAGGAGCCACAACACTTCTGAGTAGTCCCTCCAGTCTGGTGAGTGGGGGATGTGTAGCCACCCCACCACCTGTGGCAACCTGTTGCCTGTGGATATCCGACACACGCTAACGGACATTTCTGATTAAATCACTGCAGTGATGTTGTACCTGCTCATATGTCCTATTATGCGTGCCTATGTCATTTACCCGACAGATTAGGTCTTGCCACAGTGCAGCCCTCTCCTGCTGATTCTGGCTGGTGCGGGAAAAGAGTATTGCATAATCCCGCACCAGGCTCTGGTGTATTTCCTCATCCTCAGCTGCAGAGTACGCTGGATTGCGCTGGTGAGCCATGGTCCTGAAAAAGGAAATAACATGATATCAGCAAAATATGTCAGCAGAATTTGGCACACATACTACACATGCTACTCGACTGTTGTGATACAACATATCTCACATATATAGCATCTGTCTGTCTATTGGTGGATACACATGTAAATGGCCAGGTATCAGTGCTCAGCCAACAACTGTGCAACAGTACCTGGCACACTCCATATGACATACTACCAAACCCCAGCAGTCAGAACAGTGATTCAGATCCAAAGCACATCCTCACTCTGGGGGTTTGTATCGAGGTACTATATGGGGTACATCATCATCTACTGTGATCTGACCACAAACTAATTGCCCTTGATATATATATCCCACCTCCACCACCAGCACAAACGACTACAGTGAATAACATTTCAAATGCAAACTTTACACTTCGTAACACTGAGATGGTATCCTTTAAGCCCACTGGGCCAGTGGAAGACACAACCCACAATGCTGACTCCTTCGCAAATGATTTCTACGGACATCTCCGAGAATGCATGGATCATGCAATCCCATATAAGACCAAGACACTCTCCACAAAGGGAAAGCATCCTGTCTGGTGGACCTCAGCCATAGACAGATTGTATAACAAAAGATGGAAGCTACTGCAAGACAGAGCATAATTCCATAAAGGGAAGGCATGTCTGATCAGCACTAGTAAAGAGCTATTTTCTCTCATACAAACATCCATGGGCACTTTTGAGAGGGAAATCACCGGGGACACTACAGATAACCACAAGGCGTTCTTCAGTTATGTTAGAAACCTGGTCAGAAACCCTCCAATATGCTCATAGTTAGTACACAACAACAAATAATTCACTGAACCCACAGATACTGGCAACATTGTGGCAGACAGGTTCAGTGCAAGTTTCCCCCCTCCCTCTCCCCCAAACTATGACGTACTTATCCCAGCTGAATGTAACCTCCCTGTCATCACAGATGTCCAGGTGAGAGCCGCCCTCAGAAAAGCAGAAAACACAGCATCAATGGGACCTGATGGTATCCCCGGTTGCATGCTACATGAACTCCAAGAGGAGCTAAACACACATATAGAAGTGCTATGTAACACTAGCCTGACTACAGGATATGTACCTGTACACTGGCGTACAGCAGCAGTGGTTCCACTCCATGAAAAAGGCACCTCTACATACCAATACATGACAGTACAATACAATATGCTATTGCCCCTGGGACTACAGCAGCATACTGTTCTGCTACCCTGACCATTTTGACACGTGATGTGATGGTACCTGCTCCTGTCAAACAGTTACACAGGGTGACTCATATGGCATATTACCTATCTGACTAACATTCAGCAGGGTTATGTGTGACGTACTCATGGGGAGTCTTGCTTCTTAACGCTGTGTGGTTTATTGCAGGGTATGTCTTCTCTGGGGTAGGAACCTGTACCTCCGCCATGTGCTCTCTACTGCGGTGTCAAGGACGACACACAGCAGTCATTTAGGTTGTGGATGGTGTGAGGTGTTACTATGGTTGTTGGACATCTGTCATGGGTGTGACTTAAGTATGTAAATCCAGGAGTGGTAACCTCTATATGGGTAGTATGTGTGTACTCTGTGGTGTTGTCAGTCACTGCGCATTGGTAATGTGTTTGAGTGCATTGTCGCAGTGTTGCACATGTCACTGTGTCCTTCTCCATATCTGTAGCTGTCATGTGAGGTACATACCGTGGCAGCTATTGTGTGGTGTGGAGGGGTACACTGACCTACATGTCCATAGCTGACACACCATGTCTGCTGACACATACCATGTGCAGGTATTCCAGGAATAGTGTGCCACTGTGACTATCATTGGGGGGACTATTGTACACATTTATGAACCTGTTCACCCCTTACACATGCAGTGGTGGGCAGCCAATCACATATCTGGTGGTTACTGGTGTAGGTGATTTGAAATGGGGTATGGTACTCCAGTTTCAACACTGGTGTTCACTCCATGCCTTTGTCACCAGGCACCTGTTGCAATACATCTGTACACATGTGCCTCATTCAGAATATATATACAGCTCTCTCTCTCTCTTTATATATATATATATATATATATATATATATATATAGATATATATTGATGTACATATATTGCTATAGATATGGAGAGGGGGGAGTGTGAGATCGTCATATACAGTCATATCTGTAGATAGTCAGATCTGTCTGTCTATGTATATGTATCTACATATATCTATATCTGTATGTGTGTATTACATATATATGTTTCTACATATTCTATCTACATCTGTCTTTGTATTCCTGCATCCCTTTCTATGTATACATATATATATATATATATATATATATATCCATATGATAGATGGGTATATCAACATGTTTGTTTACAAAACTGTATACACACACTAACATACTGCTAAACATACATAACTGTGAAACCTACTTTGTACATTGCACTACAACCTACATTGATATGTGCACATAGATGCCCTCACATACATACGTATGTACAGTCTTCACTGATAGTTGCTGTATGTCCCCTGCCCTATGCACATCTTCATATACATATGGATACAGACCAATGACACATATGGAGGGTTCACAGTATGTAGACTTTTAAAGTATTACTTTACATTACCTATGTTTGTCACAGCTGCTTGCGTTGCCTTTTGTTTTGGTGTCCTGCTGCTGCTCCAGTTGTCAGCTTTCGAGTGGGTTTTGATGACTGTTTTTGTTTGTGTATGTTTTTTTTTTTTCTCTCTCTCCCTACCTCCACAGGGTGCAATGAACGTATTGCATGTGTGGACTGGGAGTACAGCATGCTTTTGTAGGTATCTGCATATGTCCATGTGATGGCCTCTGCACCAATTGTTAGCCAGCATTTGCTAATTACATGCAGCCAATTGTGTACTGATTGCAGTTCTCACTGTGATTCCAGGAAAGTGCTATAAAGAGGTATGTGAGATAGGTGTAGCCCTTTCAGAGTTTAAGGGCAGGGACCATGCTGGTATGCTGTGGACACTGTTCTGTGAGTGTAAAGGTTAGTATCGCTCTCATATTTCTGGCTGTGTTGTAGATTAACATTTCTCCATTCATTTCTCCAGTTTCCTGTACTAAGTGTGTATGTACACTGACACCTAAGACTACTACTACTACTGTTAATGTGGGTGTGTGTGCTTTCCTGTGGGACATGTGGTGTAACTGGTATATAGCAGTGGCTCTTGCACTTTGTTGCTATGGCTTCAATATTTGCCCTTTACATTCACTACTTGTATGCCTGCTAGGTGTCTTGACTGTAGTGTGTTGCTGTGGCTTTCCTATTTTCCATGTACATTCACACCTTGGAATGCTTGCTATATCTGCTAGGGTGTTACTGCATGCAGTGTGGTCTGGCCATGGTGTGGGCCTTGACATCTATTAGGGTATTTGAGTATGCTGCTGAGCAGGCCCCAGAGACTCTCAGGTGCATCTTTTATCTGCCTCATGGAATGGTACATATCAGTGGGGTACACCCATTAAATTGCCTGGTATTCTGCAGTTGTGACTGTGGGTTAACATGAGCATATGTATTACTACACTATTTCCGACGTGCAAGTGGTGCATACTTTCAGTACTTCATAGTTACCATTACATGTGTTGTAACACCTTTCTGCCTACTGTTTGTACATTTCACAGGGAGGCTGTGGGCCATCCCTGTAACTCAGTCACTCTTGCTATGTCTAGGCCCTTAACTATTCAAATATGGCAGTGTCAGACCTCTCAAGTGTACAGATATTTGCAGGATGTCCACATTTTTTACTCATATTTTGGTCCATATCTCATAAACAGCTTTTTCTGGCAAATCACTCTGGGCTCAAGTCAGACTATAGTGACAAACATTTCAGTTTCAGACTTCATACCCTTCCAAACATCCAACATAATGCAAAAAAGTTTGTTGGAGCAATATTTTGAATGTGTCCCTGTTTTTGGGCCTTTGCTCCACATTTTTAATTACTTAGTCCGGATGTGTTGCTGTAAGAGGTTGTGGGGTATGGGCAGTGATTATGCTGCTGTGAGTATGTGTGTGGTTTGCAAGCTGCTACAGTGACATTATTACCTACTAGCTACCAACTAGCATGGCTGTTTCTGTTCACACACTACTATTATAGAAATCCACTACATTTGACAGTAAATATACATGACATGCTTTGTGTACTACATATCCTATATTCCCTTTACATCCATTCCTACTATTACATGATATATTTATTGTAGCACAATGTTCTGGCTTAGTGGTAAGTCATGCAGACTACTGTTTCCAAGGTCCTGGGTTCGGGACTGACAGTGGGATTTTATTTTGCTTTTGAGCAGACTACAGGCCTTGTCATTCAGAGTGACTAAGGCACTTTTAAGCAGCTGTAACCGGGTTAGCGCTGGTTTGTGCGGAGCTCACGCATGCGCACTGGCGTTCAGCTCCATGCACACCCGCTTACAACTGCTTAAAAGTGCTTACTCTTGCACACACCCGCGCTAATTTCTTTGAAAGAAATGAAAATGGGGAGATAGGAAAGTGGTGAAAAAGGGGTCACAAAGAGGGCAAGACAGTAGGCAAACAAGCTCGGGTTTTGCAGGAGGGATGTAGGTAAGGCCCATAGCTGTCCATTTCTTCATCAGCAACAGCTGTGCATATGTTTGTAATTTGGTGTGACATTTGAAACCTTCCACCCCTGAGAGAGGTGTAAGGACAACAATTGTAATTGACAGTTTCCATGTCCAGCAGACATGTGTGCGAAATGGGCAGCTATGTAAGGGGAGTCATTTTTTTGTGGGTACAGAGTGCCCTTTTTTTTTTTTTTCAGGTGAGAGTGGTATGTCAGGTACAGGAAGTCGGTATAGCTGGGGAGGTAGGTTGGGTAGGTTAACAGAAAAGACAAACAAGACGCATACAGGGGCGGTGTATGACACATGTGGGGGGGGTTACACAATCGACAGGGATGGATGTTTGGATATCTAGAGCACTTGAGCCCAGAGATGGCAACAGTGGTACTGATATCCCCACCCATGGGCAGTTGCCACTGTGCCTTCACTGCCCAGGACGGGGCTGTGCTGGGGGCTGTGTAGGCCGGGCAGCAGGCACACCCGTTAGTTGTGCCACCCATGCCTCAAGCTGGCGTAGGGGGCCAAGAACAGTTTCCCAAATCTCCCTACGCACCACAGTCCGGACATTACGGAGGGTGAGTGGATGTTTTCCTCCGGCCACACTTGCAGAGGGGGGGTGAGCCCCATGCTCTGCAGCACTTCCACCCGCAGGTGGCACAGGGCCACCGGAGGAGAGTCCGGCCTGGGCACTACTGCCAGGTGCACTTGCCAGCTGAGGAGGGAGAGGTGGGTCCACTGGAACCTGCCTTCCCTGTCGTCCTATGTTTTGCATTATGTCATGACAGTTTGGGTTAGTAAAGTACAATACCATTCACAATTAGTTGTAACAGCATGCATTAGTATTCCCATTAACCAAACACCCAGATATTCAAACCATTGAACAGCAAGCATAACACATGCATATTTTGAACAGCAATACACAGTCCAACAACATGCAGTGTTGATTGATGGCAACAGGCCATCAGGTTTGGATGTATGAACAGGGCGGATGCATTAACGTACATGCAAATATGTATGAACCAACAGGACAAATGTCCAGGGGTGTTAATTGTGATTGCACATACCAATTTCACGTGGAATGGATTATATGTGGTTATAGGGTAGGGTGAAGAAAATTTAATTAACAACTTCAAATACCAATACATATGCTGTACATTTCTAATAGCTGCAGATATATACACACTACAGTTCTGCCTACAGTTTCCTATGTGATAACTACTTCAAGTTGGTGATAGGAATGTTACTGCTACATCAATATACATTTTCATTTTTATTCATACACATTCATATATGGCTCTGTTCAGCTACATCATCCTGCTACATATGCTTTATATAGCTATAGACAACTGTGGATGTTTGGTATTTCAGACAACCATACTATCTGCATATTGCAGACTGAGAGCAACATATCCAGATTTTGGGATACATATTCCAGCTGCGGTACCATTTTCAGCACGTTAGTGTTTGGTTCTGCCTGTCACATTCATTTCATTCTGTACTGACTGCAGTATACTTTATTCAGGAGTTAGTACTACTTTATTGGTGAATTCATAACTCTTTCTCACACTCTCTCACTTGTTTTATTTTTGCAATTCAGGATGGTACTTAATTCTAGGCTTTATTGACATGTTTTACCTGTAGTTCTAACAATCCTTTCCAACAGTCTCACTTCTGTCATGTTTCTGTATTTCAACAGGGATATATTCAGGATGGTACTTAATTCTAGGCTTTATTGACATGTTTTACCTGTAGTTCTAACAATCCTTTCCAACAGCCTCACTTCTGTCATGTTTCTGTATTTCAACAGGGATATATTTCACACATGGGTTTTACTCAGCTTCTGCAGCTGTACTTTTCAGCCTGCTGCAGGTTATGTACTATTACATTACAGGTGGGACATCTTTATTTCAGACTTGTTTCATTTTTATGTTTGGATTACAGGCTGCATCACACTTTTGTAATCAAGCAATACTTGCAAACCCTCTTACACTGTTACTTGCACATTTTATTAATTAGTGACTACACTGCACTCTTTTGCTAACTGTCATAGTTATATATTTATTTACAGTTACAGGGAGAGAATTACTGACCTGCCTGGTGGCGCAACCGTGCCAGCCTATCGCCACAGGCTCTACGGTTCGCAGAACGGACACCTGCAGCTGTAATATAAATAAAGTAATATTGGAATACACATCTCCATAATATCAGCTAGGTTAATTTCTTACATAAATAATTAGATGTAACTTACTCAGTAGTGGGGCGTTGGGCATTTGCCGGGCCTCCTGGATCCAATGGTTCAGTTGGTCCTGCTTCCGTCTCTTCAGGTCTGCATGGTGGTGACGGACCTGCTCACCAGTCCTTGGTGTCCCTGTGGCACTGGTGAGATCATGAGCCAACCGGTCCCACGCCTCAGCCCTATATGCTCCCCACAGGACCTGGGCCTGCATGAGTTGGGCCTCATGATTGTGGACAAGGAGCCAAACCATATATTTGGACTCCTCAATGCCCCACCTCTGTGCTCGAAAGCAACTACCCTCACCTACACCTGACATTCTGGCTGCAAGTCGGTTCTACAATCGGTTATGCTGTGTATTCCCACCTATGGGGCTTATATATGCCGTTTTCCCCGCACTTATCTGTGATTGGCCAATTTGGAATTGTATCAGCTTCACAAAACCTGCTTTGTCATGCTCCTCTTTCTATTCATTCCTATATATATGCTATTACTGCATTTCTAAGTGCAAATGTCATGGCTTAGTGGTTCAGTACCTTGACTATGGTGCATGGTATCCTGGGTTTGAACCTGGCCACTGCTTTTTTATATTTTATGACTGTCTACACAGGCTAGGAGGTGTGTCTGTGTAAAGGCAGTTTTGTTACAGCTTGCTCAACGTTGCCCGTCGGTTAGCTTGTTGGCGCAGCGCGCAGCTCCGCGCAAACGGGTTACGTTGGTTTACGCGTCATTTGGCTGTCAGCACCCATATTACGCTCAGCTATGGGCACACAGTTTAAGCGTGTTAAACCACTGCTCACCTACGGGCACTCATTTTACACCTGTTAAACCACTGCTCACCTACGGGCAGATGTACTCAACATTTTACATAAATTCTAATTTTATATGTGTACATATATGTCAGGGACTTGTTTCGTGCTTATTTCACTAAAAAAAAAAAAGATGATGATGTGGGGGCTCGAACCATGACTGCCTGCTCTTCAGCCGACGTCTCAACCGCTACGCTATTGCTTCTTGGCTTACTTTGCATATTTAGTTCTTATATACTTTTCCACTGACTGCTAACTGTGGCTAAGCTACGGGCACGCCCGCGCAAACGAGCGCACTCACGGGCAAACATCTTTACAATTTAAAAAAAATTATAAGATGTTCATTTCTACATTTTATGTTTGTAGTCTGTGGGGGCATGTGTTGTGTTTATTCACATTTACATGGACTCTGTCGTGGGGGTTTATTTTCGGGACTTTTACTCTTCTGGGGGCGTGTCCGTTTGCAGGGCTCGGCCTATGGACACGCCCTCTACTGTCTTTCACGGACCGTGTTAGCCTTAGGTGTGATTCAGCATGCCCTCATGCACACGCATGACATGCTGATGTCACACCGTTTAACTGCAGCCTCTGTGTAAGCCTTGTAACTCTTACATGGAGACTTCGTGAATCCTGCCCTTGGTCTTCTCCACAGACATAATCTGTTACAATAATACTAAAAAACAAAATTCTAGTCATACATAAACAAAAGTAAATGTATCACATGACAAGACTGCACTTGCCAATGATAAAGAATGAGGCCTGGGAAAAACTGATACGTTCACAAAGCAAAGCAAAACAAAGCAAAGCAGACTGAACCTTTGGATCAAGAGACAAAATCAAACAAGAGTCTGATGAATGGCACACACTGCTTTATTGTCAAGCTCCCCTCAATTGCCAGAGTACAAAAATACAACAGCACACACACGGGACTTGGCACCATCTACCTTCTGCTATTTCTTGTGCATTCTGTGAAACTCCTGCAGCAGCAATTGTTATTTATAGCCTTCATTTACTTGAAGTATTTTTAAGAATAAGCAAATAAAAATGGCAGCAGGAATAGTAATAAAAAAAAAAATAATGCACAACAACAACAACAACAAGAACAGGTAACGGATTTGGTTCATCTTTTTGTCATCTCTCTGATTAAAGTGTATCCAGTCACCCTCTTTTCTTTCTCCAGATCAAGAAAATGATAAAAACAATACTCTATACTATTTAACTTCCTTAACATTCAGCTAACTGACATGGGTGATCTCTGAAGGGAAACCATATAACTTTAGGCAAACCACAGTGATTGCCCAAATCACCACTCTATTCAGGTTATAGGGTTTATAAATACCCTCTGACCACTACATAGTATAAACAAAGAAAGGTGTGTATGCTAGGAAATGTTTATATAACAAATTCACAGGGTCTGCATTAAGAGATTATTTCTGTTGTACTGTTACCACTTGTTACTTTTCAAATTTTGGATGGCGTCAATGAAAACAGTGTTAAAATTGCAGCCCATATAAAACAAGTCATGACAATCGTTTGATGTTGGTAGTACAATAAGGTTACACCATAATCTGAGCATTAAATCCATCTTAATGGAGCCTTCAGATATTTCAAAAGCAGTCATGAAGCTGAAGACAAACATACTGAAGAATGCGTGTGTGAAACAGTAAATTTTATGTTATTAGCCGCAAAACTTACTATGGCTTGTCCTTTATGTATCTGAGGCAGGGGAGGGTCACCATGACAAATACACAATATACTGACTGCCTTTATTTTTAAGGCACGAAAGCCACTCAGTAATAACTACAACATGGTAGACTGTCTGGCGCTATTCTTAATTTGACATTATGCAGACATGATTGTTCAGTGCAACCTTTAAGGTCAAATGAAGTTACCACTATTTTTTGCCACTACTGAAGTAAACTCTACCTCTGTCTCGCAGTACCAGGGTTTTTTTCAAATTTCTTCCAGATGAATATACGCCATTCACAGCTGCAGTTGCTGTATTTTCTGGTTTAGCAAAACTGGAACAAGAACTGGACATTGAAGGAAAGAACCTGTTTTCTCCCTGTGGTTGAAATTTTTCTGTCCCACCAGACGATGAAGGCTTGATGTGATCATACCTAAAACAAGGAATAGTAAATTGCTTCATAGATACCAAGTACTGCAATCCAACACTAGCCAATACCAGTTTTCCAGATGTCATTTCCAGATGAAAAAAAGACAGCACATAGGTACATCATTACACAGTTATCACACACAGCTGTAAGAGCTATACCTTTGTTCAGACGATGCATTAAGATGAAATCACTAGGTAATACCATCAAACTTCGCACACATACAGTGCAAGGTACCTTCTAGGTAGCTTTCTGTAGTGGATAACTATTGGGATTTATTATTCTTTTATCAAAGGATTAGCACTTTTTTTTTGAAAATTTCTCCCATTCCTATGTGTGTGTGTGTGTGTGTGTGTGTGTGTGTGGGGGCATGCATCTTCTGGGGACATACTGTAATATTTCACTTTGAGTTAAGATGGCTCACTAAGACCCTGCGTCATTCACTTCTAACAAACTGTGGAATACTAGAACACCAGTCTTAGCAAAACAAAGTAGTTTATTGTACAACAGTAAAATTAAGTTTTGTTTTGTGGGGGGGGGGGGGGGGGAGTATTTTGGCTTACTAAAGTTCATAACAAGTACCTTCTCTATAGTCCCACACAACCGGGATGCAGTCCTTTTCAGTAGGTCTCTCCATACAATTGGGATATAGTTTTTTTTCCAGCAAGTAACTCTCTCTTTTAGTTTCCTGTAAGAGAAAATCTTCAGCCCCCTCCTAGTGTCTTCTTCATTCACTCTACTAATTATCTTCTAGAGCTACTGCTCTGGGCATCAACCCCCCTTATAAGAAGAGCAAAACACTCTGCACAGGCTTACCTCAGCCCTCTTTTTTATACAGCATTTACTGTTTCTTTAAGCAAACCTGCTCTAAGTAATACGGCAACATTGTAAAAACAAAAAACACCAAACCAAGTAAAGTCACAAGGAAGGATGGAGTCTTCAGAGCACAGTGTCACTTTAAAAAGCTTTATTAAAATTACTAACGTTAAGCAGTTTCATCCCCAAAATGTCAGGACTTCTTCAGAACAAAGTACAAAAAAGGTGTGCCCTATTTATATACCTCATGGGCGGCTCTAATTAACAAATCAATCAATTACATTAAAAGTACATGTCATTAGAAAAAACTGCAGCTGACCATAAAAATGTTTTAAAAAATTCCAATACACATAATACACAGATGGATTTAAATCCTTCCTAAGAATAAATAAGCAATTAGATAATAAATAAGCAATTAGATAAAAATAACTATAAGAAGACATAGCCCCCATAACATACACAAATGCCTGACCAGAGTAACTTTTTCTACTTTGATCTGAAGAAATCCTGACATTTTGGGGACGAAAGCACTTAACGTTGGTAATTTTAATAAAGCTTTTTAAAGCAGCACTCTGCTCTGAAGACTTCAACCTTCCTTGTGACTTTAATACAGCAACATTCCCATTCTGAAGTGACTGCAACATTTTTCTGGCTATTACGACAAACGTTCCTCTCTGTTCTTAAAGAAACATTTCTTAGTTGCAATTTATACATGCTACACACACACAGCACTATATACAATATTTGCATTCACTGAAGCAATCAAACAGAATCCTACAACTGACCCCTCCAGCTTAAAACAACCGGCATGCCATCCACATTATGTTGGTACGAGCCAAGTCAATGTCGTACTTTAAATGGCTGTAGTCCATGCAGTGCAGTACTTATGTTCTCCAATCTTTCTAGTATTTCAGTCCTGGGCAGCTGTCTGTCTGACATCCTGTTCAGCCTCTTAAGATCACACGAAACTCTTGAATGCTTCATTAGTTTTCAGGGCAAATGCTATGGAACTATTCCACTTACTTTGTGGCTCCTCCATTACCTCTGTTTTAAACCAGCTCATTGTGACTACTGCATTCTGTGAAGTTTTAAGTTAACATTTTATAGGTTCACACACAAGTACTAGGCTAGGCCAGCAGTCCTTGCAGGTCATTATAAGCCTAGCCAATTTCCTTTTTGGTGCTTGAATCAAGCTACCACATTTGGTGTTAGATTGGTTTTACCAATCCCATGGTCAATAATTCTATATTAGCTATAGCAAGAATAACTGGGATAATACCGTAGATTTGAGGGGATCCATGCATGGAATAAAGCATTCAGGAGCTGCCTCTATCAGGAGTACATTCTATTTTCTCCTAGAATAGTTTGAATATGGAACACTTCCTTGCTCACAAAAGTTTTACTTCTTGTTTCTGTGGCTTTCCTTCTTCACTAGAGTTACTAGTTTCTTTTTCATGGGAGTTACTAGCCTGTAACTACATAGGTTTGTACTTCCTTCAAAATGTCAATATGGAACATCTGCTCTGGTCTTCTTTTACTAGTCTGCCTACCTCTGCAGTTTACCTTATTAAATGTTTCATTAATTTCAAATAGACCCAGTCATTTAGCTAAACTAAAACAAACACCTTTTATACATTTTACACCTTTTCATCCTTATTATATACCCCTTATGTAGCTTGGGCTCTTCCAATGTGTTCCAAGACTATGGCCATCACCACTTTCAGCTTATCTTATAAGATGGAATAGTGCTTTATGACACTTTTATATATAGGTCTCTCTTTCCAAGTTTCTCTTGCAAAATCCAATAGCCCACAAGGGTGACTTTGATATTAAAATTCAAAAGTACTTAATCCTGTCATGGCTTGTGACACCTCTATTGGCCAACAGGAAGTATAGTACTACATGATCCCAATTTATTGTCATCTTCCTCAATAACTTTTTTTTTCAGCATGGATTTTATTATTTAGTTAAAATGCTCCACCACTCAATCTGCTTGGGATGGAACACTATGTTTTTTAATTGCTTGGCCTTAAAGCACTGGTAATGCTGATACATTATTCTGATCAGTACTGTCCCCTGGTCTTTGATAAAGGGGTAAGCATGTGTGAAGAAAGAAAAACTACTTGGATATCCCTATTCTGGAAAACAACGAGTAACTACCTAGCTCTAGCTTTATTAACAACCTAAGGATATATTCAGGGTACTTAGTTGCTTAACCTAAAATATACTGAAACCCGATGCTGGATTTTCCCAATGGTACAAAAGTATTTATAGCAATACATTTACATGGCACCTCTAGGACAGGCATTACAATCAAAAGAGTCTTAAAACCTGGATGTGGGGATGTCTTCTGAAATTCAGGGCATCCAGCACAGATGTTATCAACTTTTTCATTATTCATGGCCAGAAAAGCTTACTAGGATTCTTGCTTTAGTCTTATCTATTTTTAGGTGTCCTACTAGTACATGGCTCTGTGCTACTCAGATCACCAGACGAAAGGACGGGGCACACTGACAGTTGATGTACTACTTCCTCTTGTAGCCTGATTTACTCTGATCAACAAATCATTTTTATACTCAAAGTAGAAACATCTCGTTTACCCCCCCCCTACAATTTTAGCTACATTTTATATATTTAACATTTGTTGACTGGGAAAGTTTGACCAAGACGGAACCTATTTTCAGTGGCGGCTTGGGGAGAAATGCTACAGACACATCTTTGGAATGTGCAAGGAAACCGGAGTGCCTGGAGGATACCCACACAAATGCAGGGAGGACATGCAGACTCTGCAGAGAAGCCACCCCAGCTGAGAATCAAACCGGAGAACCTGTTGCTGTGAGGTGATGACGTTAACTGCTACACCACAGCGCCACCCATATTTCCCCTTGTGCTGCAAGTGTCATTTTGTCACTGTGGCTTTAAAAAAAAAAAAAAGGACTTACTTGAATGTCAGTCAACTATTTAGTATACTCCTGGTCAGTCTATTGTAAAATAGAAGGTTCTGCCTTCTCTCCAACCAACACAGGTACTTGGGCCTCAGTTTCTAACTCTTCTCCATGGAAAGGCAACTTATACAAATAGTCCTTAGTGTCACTACAATGTCTTCCTTATTTAGGTTTGTCTTGTTCCCTTTCTTTACGAACCTGATGCAGAGAACAGTCTTCTTCTAATTAGAGGTCTTCCTATACTTTGAATAAATAATATCATCATTTGGGTTTTGTTCAAGGTTCTTTGGCTTGTTAGTGTCACACTACTTTCTTTTTCATTCTTTATACAACTCTCACCCATCTCCCAGTGACTAAACACCACTCTCTCAATGTCCTTTTTTCCCTAAAGTTTGCTCCCTCTCTGCAAAAGAATTTACTCAATGTTATTTTGTTTTTTTTTTTTTTTTACTGGTTGCCTAAAGTCTCCCCTTATTTGAGGTTTCTGTCTTACACTGACAGAAATGGGTATGGAACTTTGGATGTGCCATTTCTCTCTCTAACTACTCTGATAAAATTGTACTGGTAACGGTTTCTTCCCCAACACTCACCTGCAACTTAGAATTCTATTTCTGAGGCTTCCTGTTTTAGCTTGAGAAAAAACTTTGAATTCTGATCATGTTGTAAACTTTTCTAACTTCATTCCCTCAAAATACACGCCTTCTCTTCAGTTTTTCTAATCACTTCTATTCCCTGCTCTCCAACACTTTCAGGCTGCAATGACACCTTTACTCTCTGCTTTGCAACATTTTTAAGCTACAATATTTAATGCATACAAGCCATTTTTGAGTCTGCACTTACTGGCTGCTCTGTCATAGCTGTATGCTCACATATCTCATAAATGGTGTAGGTTCTTCTCTCAGTATCATTGTACAAAGTTTTGCACCTTTAGCAGTTTCTAACACTATGTCCTGATCTTTGCTGGATGGAACTCCAATACAGGAGGTTTAAGGTATTACACATGGAGTACACTAGTGCAGCTGGGCCTTTCCTGGTTCGTCTGTGTTTTTACCTTTTGGTTTGGATTTGTGTTGACTCAAGCACTCTACTGAATGTGTCTGGCAGTTGCCCCCGCCCCCACTACTTTTTATATATTAAGCAGACATATGTCTACAGGGCTGATAACTTTTTGGTTCCCCTCCTCACACTAACAAGCTAATCTATCAAAATGATTACCTTATTCTATTTGATTTCATGACTGTTTCAAGTGGGGAAAATTCTTCTACATCATCATGTCACTTGTTAAACAGAGTACAACAGCAACAGGATAAATAATCTACCCAAATACAGTTTATACTTTTAGCTGAGCAAAGGGATAGCATTTGTTTTTTCAGGAATGCAAACTACTTCAATTACTCTGCTAGTAAGTTTTTTTTTACGTACATGTTTGCTCCTTTATCAGTGTGGCCATACAGACCAAACTGAACAGTCTTTTGCAGGTCTCTGCCATCAAAACATTAAACTTAATTCATTTTGCAGTAACAATGCAAAGGAATGCAGACTCAACTATTTTAGCAAATGCTTTATCACACCCCATAAGCATATCATCATTAGTAGCATGCTTTTCAGAGGTTATAGCTTTCAGAGGTATAACAGTGCTGGTAAGCACTAGTACAAAGTCCAGTTATGTGACCCATTTCTCAAAATTAAAACAGATTAATTCTATAACTGAAACAAACATTTGACATTGGTTTTACTACAGGTGTACACTACTCAGTTCTGTACATAGTTTTATGGCACAGCAATCTTTCCACTGATACACACACAAAAAAAAAAAAAAAAACTTTCAGCATCCTTAGCATCAATTGGACATAACTTTCTTAAAACAGCAGGTATAAAGACCTCAGAATTTTCAAAATATAGTATTTCTACCACTTTAGTTTGCTGGCCCTCACGATTTAGACGTAATACAATTACATGCTTTAAGTCACATAATTGTGATCTTATCATTTTGTTACAAACACAACAATGAAACTTTTGAGCTTGTGTCTGAGGTAACACTAGCTTTGGCAACAAATACTTTTTTTTTTTTTTTTTTTTTACATAAATACAAACAAATCTTTCAGGCATTGGCAATAATGTTTTTCTAACCTGCCATTATACCAAAGCAATCATTCCCATAACTGTCCAAATTGTTCTTAAAACAACCAAACTAGTGTTTACTTCAATATAATATGGTAGTATATTCCATGTACCAGCAACTCTCCAACAGAACCAAATTTTACAGTCCTGATACTCTAACCCTTTATGTTCATAATTTCTTTCAGCAGTTCAATGTGCAGCTGGTCTGGAAGGATCCTTGCCCATCTGACCTGGTTCCATACTTCCTGGTAAGCACAATACTTGAAGGCTACAAGCTATGCCTCTAGGTTGTCCTCACTGGTTATCTGTCTTAGAGATCAGACGATCATTGGCACAGTTACTGACTGGGTCATTGCCACCAACATTTCACTTCAGCGATGACAGTCTGCAGTTTTCCCTCTGTAAAAAAAACTTGATACAACAATTCTGCTACTTCAAAGTGGGAGGAAATTATGTCCAAAACAGGTGGCCTTCTTATAGACAGTGAAATGTACAGTCTTAGAAATTTTGCAAGGAAGAAAAATGTGCCAAAAAGATACTCACCCATGCCATCCACCAATATGGAATATTAAAGCTAACGAAAACTTAAAAAAAAACTGTGAAGTTTATTGTTCAAAGAAAATAAAAATGCAAGTTCTTCCCAAAACAAAAGGATTATGGTTTAATACTTCACATCAAATAAAGTCAATACAGTGACATACAACTGATATAGTCTCTTTCAGTACATCTCTCTCTCTCTCTGTTCCTCTCTTTTCTGGATTCCAACAGGAACAGTCTCCAGCTTCTTCCAGGCCTATTTTTCCAAATGTTAATCCACTCTGCTCTCTTTCTCTTCCAGAGTCACCACTACAGACATCAAATCCTCCTCAAAGAAGAGCAAACAATCTCTGCATGGGTTTACTGTAGCCCTCCTTTTATACAGTATTAATTGTTTCATTATGCAAACTTGCTCTAACTGACAGAGTAAATTTCTCTCTGTTCTTAAACCAACAATCCCATTTTAAACTAATGGCAACACTTCTTTGGCTAATACAAACACTCAGCTTTGTTCTGAAAAAAAAAAAAAAAAAAAAGATTTTATTTCTACACAAAATACTGCACTATTTACAATACTTAAAGTGCGCAGATTTGCCAGTTTACCTATAAGCCCCCGAATAACTGTTTTTCATTTGACAATTACTGTAAAGTTACAATGAACAAAATTTGCAGCAGAACACCATGTTGGTAGCCTTCTTCCTAAATTATATATACCAACTACATGGTCACACCACTGTGAAAAGAGCCCCCAAAAAAAAAAAAAAAAAAGGCATTCGGCTGGATTACACAATACAACACAATGCTGTGAAACTCAACACCAAATAAAATATTTGGGAAAAAAACAAACAGTCATCCAAAAATCCAGCAACAACTTGTAGGATAGCAAAGATTTACCACGCTTTGCTACCCCACATTCATAAAGTCAGCAAACTTGCAAGATAGGACAGCAGAAGACAAACCTATAAGAATAGAATAAATCGCATACTTGCAAAGTCAGCAAACTTGCAAGATAGGACAGCAGAAGACAAACCTGTAAGAATAGAATAAATCACAAACTTGCATGAGTAACAAACTCCAGCTACAGTATAGACAAGTCATTTAGACAATGGGGGGAAGCCACCACCTCTAAAAGGTTTCCTCAATGATCAACTGATATAATGAGGATATATTTGTTATATCTGACTTTGGAGGCCTTCTGCAGTGGGTAACTTTTGAGAATAATTCCAAGCAGTGGACATTAAGCCTCCCCAGTGACCAAAGGTAAACGAAGAAGCCCTACAGGCAAGTCTTCAGAATACAAAGTCCTGAAGCAACAAGGTGATAAAGTGATAAAAAGGAGTTTAACTTATAGAATTGTAGTCCAAACAATAATGTTATAGCACCAGTCTCCACAATGCAGATATTTTTAAAAAAAGCAACGGGAGGAGTCATGTTCTTGGTGAAGTATCATTTGAAGGAAATATTTTTAAAAGGGCTGTTATCCAATGGATGGCAAAGCCCAAAAGAATTAGCAATCCACTTTTGACATCTTCACTGTAACTTCCAGTGAAGTGGCTATCTACCCTAAAGTGTTTTCTCTGCAACTTCCAAGACCTTTCGTCCCTTCAATAAAGCAGACGAATGATTGCTTCTTCTGAAGTCATGTATCCTATTCAGATAAAACATGAATTGGTGGGACATGAACAAGGTCTGAAGGTTCTCCCAACATCCAAAGTTCTGCAGCTGGAAAAAATAGGGCTGATGACCATACTGGCTTAATGACAATTTTAGTATTACTTTGGGACAAAAGTGGGCAAGTCCCAAGAGAAAATCAGTCCTTGAAAATGTCCAAATAAGGTTCTCTACAAATAATTGCATGAAGCTCAGGAATGCTAAGAGCAGAGGTGATGAATATCAAGATGAGTGTTACTCAAGAGATGACCTTAACAGTACTGAAACAGCCAGTTCAAATGGAAGAAAGGCAAGCCTGTTGATCTACAGAGCTTAAACTGTAAGGAGGAAAGTGATTCTTAAGCAAAATTGAAGATGTAGAAAGATTACATTATTGTCATTTAGGAAATATAGATACAACCGAAATGAAATTTTGGGCATCAGCTCATCAGAGTACAGAAACAATGCAAGTATAAAAAGAATAAGAGAATAAGAGAAGACATATACACCATTATATCCAAGGACTAATGCACATAAAAATACTCATAATCTACTTCTCTATTCAGGTAAAATGACCCATACATATAAACCTAAACATATGAACAAATAAAAATGTAAACAGAAAAGAGAAGAAAAGGCAGTTTGTTAATACTGCACATGAGGAATTATTGCACTTTTAAAAGAAAGAGAAAGATATTGCAAAAAGACAGAGATATGCAGCTTTGCAACAGAATAACTGAAACAAAGTCATGTGGATGTTTAAAAATCAGTCAAGGCCACCTGCACTATCCAAATGGAAACTTTTTCCTACTTTATCGAACAGACTAATGACTGGCTCCCTGGCAGCTTCTAACATATCTAAGACACTCTCTGAAAGACCTGTCATGAACATCATAAGAAAATATACAGTGAAGTTCAGCCAGCTGTCTTACCTACATTGCCAGGAACTGAAAGCCTAAAACTACACCTTCGAAAGCCACCAGGCAGTAGCAAGGATGAGTCTTGGTCCTTCTCCTATAGCTTTGCGGCTAGGTGCAAAAATGGGACAAAATGGAAGAAAGATGTACAGGATTCTTACATACCACAGAAATTTAAATTTATCCAACAAACTATTTGTCCTGTGGTACCAAGTAGGATGGGAGGCACATTCTCTATACAATAAACAGGTTGCCTCAAGGTCGCACAATTTCAAGATTATTTTGCCCAATCAGGGCTCACAAATCCACAGCTTAAGAAAGTATGTGTGCAAGAACACTGGGATGTGAGCTGTTTTTAAAGTAATACCACAGTCTGTAGTCCACTGACAAACCTGCAATGTCGCTTTGCAAAAGTATTATGTGCATGGGGCAGTACTTGTTTATATGCCATCTGTGATGTCTGGCAAATATCCCATTGGATTACCACAATAAATGTGATATCCCCCACTTAAAATGTGGATCAGTAATTAAGGAGCCTCAATTCTCACCACTGACTCTAGTGGGGGGAGCATCACAGAAATAACCAGAGCACAGTACACACGGAAGTAAAATTCCACAATTTCCCTTACGAGCACAACAGAAGCATGCTTGTTTTTTTCCTGGGATTGGATTATATACCTTTGACCCAGCCCAAATGCAATCTCTTACCATAGACTTCAGAGCAGTGTGTTCCACTGACACACACTCAAAATAAATTTTAAATCTCACACACACCAACACTTATGGGAAGCCCGACACAAACTTTCAGCTGTTTTCCCCTCCCTAATACAAATGGTAACACTGCCACTAGAGTCAGACAGGTCTACATGCCCTTCAAATGATGATCAGTTATTAAAAATTAAATATCAAAAGAAATGATAGCCATGACCAGAAGCAGCCAGGCATTCAAGGTGACCTGGGGAGTATCACACATGGTATAAGCACTTTCTAACCTCTAAAGAACACACCGACTCTCCATCCACAATGTAAAGTAATAAAAAACATTTAATAAGTAAAATGATTACAAGAATGTAAATCAATAACTTTCAATAAACACCAGAATTCAATCACCATAAATGTAAAATTAAACTGTTGGATAGAAGTCCATCATCTTAGAAAAAACTGTATGTAAATAGCTAAACTTTCCTAATCTAACTAGAGGATACTGCCCCTGATCTAATCTAAAACACATCAGCAAGGCAAAGGCAGGCTTACAGTTCTGGTGAGTGCTTTTTCCGGGCATTTCCTGCACAGCACTGTAACTGATTGCAGCTCTCAACTAACTGCTCAGCACTGTAACGGAATTCAGCAGTCTTTTATATTCCAGGTTAACAAGTCTCAGCAGTCTTATTTTAAATATAACAGTCAGTTGTTTTAACAAGTTCTTTTCTGTCATTCAGCTGTTGAAATAATCACCTAGCAACCAGGAACATTCTAATGACATCATCTACTGCTCAGCGGATTCTTCACAAACAGTTTGTACACCTTAGAATCTCCCTCACAAATGCGTGCAATTAGAAGTGTATCAAAACACGGACAGATTCTTTAGAAATTTTCTTCACACAGCGAAATAATCAACATTTAAAACGTATTTACTTTTCACAATTGGACAATACAAATTAATCTGAAAATACACAAAAACCTCCTGCCAGACATGCTAACACAGATGACAGCATTTTAATTTTCTTCACACCATCTGACACAGGAAATGGGAGTTCAATTCTCAATTCTCCTTCCAGAGTTATTGTGTTGAACATTGCCTGTGGCTCCATTTAGTGTATGTGGAGCACCACTTTTTGAAGGTCCATTTCTCCTGGGGGACCCCCCCCCAAAAAAAAAAAATAAAAAACAAATGAGCTAATGTAAGCTCACCAACAAGTTAGCAAAATCCTCATCAGGCAACTCAAAGAAAATATCAGGAAGCATTCAGTAATCCAGAAGATACCAACATGGATTCTCTTGGATTTATTTTTCCAAGTCATTTGGGTTTCTAATATCATGAATGGAATGGATCCCATTCCTAAGTCGGCATATAATTAAAGTTCATGAAATTAGTATTGTTTCAATCTTTGATGATTGCAGGTGTTGAGAACAGCATTTTAGTCTATGTGTCCAGAACAAACTCCTTCTGCAATTCATATGTTGTTACATGTATTGGCAGCATATCTAAGTAAGACTGCAGATTCTTTACTAGAGCCATGCCCCTACTACTAATGGTATTTGTCTGGGTATCTTTCTTCCACAATGCTCTCATTTCTGCTTGCAAATCCTGATATTTTCTGGCTATGTTTCTCCGTACATCAGGCACTGTAATCACTACGTGTAGCAGTTGCAATGATCAATGCTACTTTTGCCTTTTTTTCATGGACTACAATATCTGATTTCGCACATCTATGTTTTGACCTGTTGGTAATGGGAGATCCCATGTGATGTATGTTTCATCATTTTCTATTAATACTTTCCGATTCATGTTTCTGATGCTTCCCAACCACTTCTACATTGTAGTGTTGCACAATCCCCAGTGCAACAGTCTTGCCACATTACTGTGCCTTTCAGTGTACAGGCCCTCTGCCATAAGTGTATTACATCCAGCAGCAAGATGTTCAACCGTTTCCATTTTTTTTAAACATAACCTACATTCGTCTGTTTTTCTCCACATGTTCAAAGGACCTTGCAAACCAACATGTATGTACTCCACCATCCTGGACTGCCATTATTAACCTTTTATCTTTTGGTTTCAACTTGCCTCACTTTAATCACTCTTGCTTCAAATCCACATCAATATGAGGTTGTTCCAGCAGAGCTCTGTACTTGCCACAATATTTGCCTTTTCCACATTTCTTTCCTTCTCATCTGATCCTTCTCCTTATATTCTTTTTGCTTTTTTTACACATTCAGTTGCTGTCTGATTTTTGTCTATGTCTGGTTTAGTTTCCATTCCCACTTTACACCATAATGCTTCTGCTAAACTAAGCATATAGGGCATCCTAGACTTCCTTGCCATAAGTTTTAAAACTTTCACTATGCTTGAATCTGATGGAGTCAGCAGATAAGTATGTATTCCCACAACTGCAGATCTATACATGTAATCAATTTCAAGGTGGCCCATACCGCCTCCACAGCAATGAATACATCATCTTGGCATACACTGATTTTTATATGTCATTTGATAAGCGTGAATCACTTTTCTTGTTTACCTGTCCAACTGACCCAATACCTTTTGAGGCCAGTCACTCCAAAACTAAGTTAGAATAGGAACAGCAAATCTGTTTATAGCCTGGACTTTATTCCTAGATGTTAAGACGGTTTTCAATATTAGTCTTAGTGTTCTGAAATATTCCTTACTGAGTTGTATTCACACACACTGTCAATTCCAAACATTTATACACTCCCCCCTGCTCAAGCCCCTTTGTATCACATTCCTCTACCAGACTGACATTTTCTTTGTACTGCAACTTTCCAAAAGTTGCTTTTGCTCATCTATCAAGACCAAATGTCATTTTTATACTGTCTGATAAAGTTTTCCACTTGCAGTTGTACTTTCAACTCCAAATCTGATGAAAGTACAGTTGTGTACACTTACCATAAATATATATGTTCAAGTGTATTCACTGTTGCAGTCATTACATTTGGGTAATCTGCTGGCAGGTTGACCTCAGTCAGCCTGAATAACAAAGTCTTGGGTCCTGTGTCGGCTGTTGTCCCTTCTTCCATGACATCAGGTCGTCAGGACATGCAGCCGATACCATTTTCATCAGTTTTTCTTGCACCAGATGTCAGGGTGCCCCTCAAATGGGGAGCAAAAAAAAAAAAAAAAAAAAAATATATATATATATATATATATATATATATATATATATATATATATATATATATATATATATATATATATATATATATATACACACACACACACACACACACACACATGTAATTTAGAACACAAAAAATATACCTCCAAATAAAAGCAAACACAACAAAAAGGCTTTTGAGCATAGTAACAGAAAGAAGGAGATATAAAAAAGAGAAAAGTAGGGGGCTGGCGGGTGGGTAACCAGGACTGCAACAGTGAATACACTCGAACATCTACATTTATGGTAAGTGTACACAACTGCACTATGTTCTTCATGTTTCACTGATGCAGTCATTACATTTGGTTGGAATCCCAAAGCTATGGTTGGGAGGATGGAATTATACAGCATTAGGAGCAGCTATAAGGCCCTGCAGGACAGCAGTGGCAAAGCCTGCTCTGGATTTAGAGAAGAGAGGTACATGGTAATGCTTTGTGAACG
This sequence comes from Protopterus annectens, assembly GCF_019279795.1. Lineage (NCBI taxonomy): Eukaryota > Metazoa > Chordata > Ceratodontiformes > Protopteridae > Protopterus > Protopterus annectens. Next base: position 1,530,723,357 of record NC_056739.1, on the reverse strand, counting down.
TATGAACTGAGCTCCATAGAGCAGCTTCTAGAATGTCTCTGGTAGGAACCCCTCTAAGAAAGGCTGCAGAAGTAGATGCAGCCCTGGTGGAATGGGATCTGATCCCCTTGGGGACAGGTTTACCATGATGCGTGTAGCAGAAACGAATACAATGGCTTATCCATTTTGAAATTGTCTGGTTTGAGATAGCCTTTCCCTCTGTCCCTGCAGCAAATGCCACCAATAGTTGCTCAGATTTTCTTAGAGATTTTGTCCTATTCAAGTAGAATGTTACTTGTCTGTGTACATCCAATGAATGTAGAATCCACTCCCCCTTGTTCTGTGGATTTGGGGAAAAAGTTGGCAGATGGATGGTCTGATTAAGAGCCACACCGGATAGCACTTCAGGTATAAAGGATGGATTTGTCCTGAGCGCTACCCTGCCCGGGTATTAAATAATAAAAGGTTCCACTGCCATAAGAGCCTGTAGTTCTGAGATCCTTCTAGCTGAAGTGACTGCTAAAAGAAAAGCTGTCTTCCAAGAGAGAAATTTTATGTCCGCAGTAGCAGCTGGCTCAAAAGGAAGCAGGGGGAGTTTTTTCCAACACAAAACTGAGGTCCCATGCAGGAGTTGGTGCTCTCCTGGGAGGTCTTAAATTTTTGGCACCTCCGAGATGCTGCTTTAGCAGGGGATGAGAAAAGAGGGGAGGCTCTGTGTTGTAATGAGCTGAAATGGCGTGGATTTTTATGGAAGAGAAAGATAGGCCCTTGTGAAGCATCTCAGTTAAACATTGCAGAATCTGAGGAATATTGGGCATTTCTGTGCTTATTCCTTGTGCCCGATTCCAGGCACAGAATCTTTTCTATTTATCAGCATAAGATTTTCTAGTGCTAGGCCTTCTAGCCTCCAAAATGACATCCATCACAGGTTTGCTGAGAGATGTGACTGGTGAAATTAATTAGTTGATTAACCATGCTGCAGGATTCAGAGTTTGGAGCTGTCTGTGTAGAATTTGAAAGTTCTGCTGAGACAGTAGATAAGGTGTCTGTGGCAAGTACCACGGAGGTAGGTGTGACATATTGCGTAGGAGCGGGTACCAGCGTTGGCGAGGCCAGTCTGGAGCAATCAGAATCATTTTTGCTTTTTCCTGTCTGACTTTTAGTAATACCTTGGAGAGCAGAGGCAGAGGGGGAAAAGCATAGACTGATAGGTTTTTCCAGCTGAAGGATAAAGCATCCACTTTTCAAGCTTTTTTGTGATGGATTCTTGTGCAGAATTTGTCCAACTGATAGTTTTGGGGTGAGGCAAAAAGATCCATGTCTGGGCTCCCCCATTTGCGTGTCAACATGCTAATGATTTGCAGATCCAGTTTCCATTCATGTGGGTCCGTAAGATTTCTGCTTAGTTTGTCTGCCAGAGTATTTTGCTTTCCTGGCAGGAATTGATCTTGTAGATGTATTTGGTAAGACAAGGCTGTGTTCCACAAGGCCATGGTTAGTCTGCAAAGGGGATAGGTATGGGTACCCCCCTGCTTGTTTATGTACAACACGACTGTGGTGTTGTCCGTCCTTATCAGTAGTTGTCCTGGATGAAGAAAGTCCTTGAAAGCTGTCAGAGCATTCTGTATAGCTAGCATCTCTTTCTGGCTGATATGCAGGTGCATTTGATTTGGCCTCCATTCGCCCTGATTGCATCTCGCTGCCAGATGCGCCCCCCCCCCCCAAGCATAGTCTGATGCGTCTGTAGTCAGGGTTTGGGTGGCAGGGGGTGGAATGAATGACAGTCTCTTGTTTTGGTGATAGGCCTCTGCCCACCATAGGAACTCTTGCGGCAGGCAAGGAATGATAGGAATCATTGTTTCCAGGCTGTGACAATGTTGACTCCATAAGCTTTTTAGGTACCATTGAAGTTTCCTCATATGCAGTCTTGCATATGGAATTAGAAGAATGCAGGAAGCCATGAACCCAAAGGCCTGCAGAATTTGTCTTGAAGATAACTGGGGTTTTGTGGCCACTTGTTTGAAGTAAGTCATCAACTGGATTGTTTGTCTGGCGTGAGGTAAGCCATCTGGGCAGTTGTATTCAAGCTTGCACCCACGAATGTAATTTTTTGAAAGGGTACCACTTTCTTTTTGTTTATGGTGTACCCTAGGCAAGTTAGGAGCCTTTTTACAAATGCCAGATGCTGTAGAAGAGAGTGTCCTTGTTTTCTGCCTGATTTAGGCAGTCATCCAGATAAGGATAAATTTGAATGTTTCTTTGTCTGAAAAATGCAATTACTGGTGCCAGGCACTTTGTGAAGACCCTGGGCTCAGTAGATAAGCCAAAGGGCAGTGCAGAGAACTGGTAATGCAAATAGCCTGCTTTGAAGTGGAGGTATCTTCTGCAAGATTCCCCAACTGGGATATGCAGGTAAGCCTCTTTTACGTCTAGAGTTACCAACCAGGCATCTTTGCCTAGCATAGGCAGTAACTGTTGTAGAGTCAGCATGTCCAGGAAAGTACTTATCCATTCCAGAATTGGACGCCATGATTTGTCTTTTCTGGGTACCAGGAAAAGTCTTTAATAAAAACCTTCTCCTTTTTCCTTTTCTGGTACTGGTTGAATAGCCTCCATATCCATGAGGGATATAACTTGTTTCTGGGCCTCTGCCCACTGATTTGGAGGCAGATCTGGCCATCCGTTTGGAATTGGCAACGTGTGGAAATGAAATCTGTATCCCTGGGATACTATATTTAAAACCCACTTGTCCGGGGTAATTAGATGCCAATTTTGTGCATGAAGTGCTAGTTTTCCCCCCAAAGGGGCTGCCAAAAGATAAATGCTTAGAAATGGCAGAGTAAAGTCATTGAGACTGTTTACCGTAGGGGGGTGCCTTGCTACTTCCAGATTTGGAGGTGGAGGCACAACATTGTTTTGCTCTGAAAGTTTCTTGTGACTGAAACCTGGAGCCTTTGGAGTGTCTGGGTTTGACCTGAGTGGCTCTGGTGGGTACTGGAAAGGACCAAGTCTTAGTAGGCCAGTGCCTACTGAATCTGGGTGGCTGCATTTGTAGGAAATCTTTTACAGTTTGCATAGATTTAGCTTGGTCTTCCATCTTTTTCAAAACCTCCTCTGCCTTATTACCAAATAGACTGCCCTGTTGTAAAGGAGCATCCAACAATTTTGCTTTAACATAATCAGGCAGATTTTGCTCCTTGAGCCAAGCATCCAGTTACAGCAGCCCTGCAAGAGGCCTCCAAGGAATCAAAACCACATTGCAAAGTATGCTTTCCAACTTGTTCAGCTGAATGCAATAAATCCTGTAACTCTTTATTTTCAACACAGTCAGAAATCAACATCATTTTCTGTTTAAGTAAACCCATGACATGCTGCTGATATTTAAGCATATGAAATTGACAGTTTAAAGCCAGGGTTGCAAAAGTGTAAACCTTCTTACCCCACCTATCCAGCACCCTGGAGTCTCTATCAGAAGGGGTAGGATTTTTAGCAGTAAAAGCCTTAACACCCTTGGGACCCTGATAAATTGTTTCAGGGTCAGCAGTAGGGTTTTTAAAAAGAAATTTGTGGGAGTCAGGACCCCTGCAATATCTGTCTGGCTTACTAGGAGCCGGAGGCAGGGAATCAGGAGCCATGCTGGATTCTGAGAAAACATCATCAACAATGTCTAGAACTGGAGGTATAGCCAAAGGCCTATGCTGAGGAAGAAGAAGGAAATCCCCAAGTCTCTTTTTGGATTCTGAAAAATCCTGACACTCCCAATGAAAATGTTCCCTTAAGGTATGCAAAGTTTCTCCAAAAGAAAATCCTCAGGAGGAGAAGCAGAAGGGATGGATTCTTCTGCATCAGAGTCCTCATAAGGTGGAATAGAGAATTCCTGATCAGAAGAGGAATCAGAAGAAATGGAAACCTGATCTGAAGATTCATAATCAATGTCTTGCCTAGGCCTCTTAGCAGGAGGGGGTTGGGAACCCCTGATCAAGGTAATTAAATCCTCAGCCATTTTGATAATTTGTTTTTTAGGCATAGGGGCCTGAGCATGTGGCCCATGCGTAAGTTTTTTAGACAGAAGTTGGTTTTGGTCTTGTTTTAGAGGCCTGAGCATGTGGCCCATGCGTAAGTTTTTTAGACAGAAGTTGGTTTTGGTCTTGTTTTAGAGGATGGCGTTGGTTTAATATACAAATCTTTAGGCCTGAAAACACCCTCAGAAGCCAATGCCTGCTCAGCGGCTCTGGACCCATCTAAGGGAGAGAGATCCACAGGTTCAATACTGGAAGTGTCTCGCGGCATACCGCACTCCGAATGGGTCTTAGTAGAGGCCTGAAAATCAAAAGTAGCGGGTATCAGGGGCTGCAAAAGCACCTCACTGAGTACTGGTGAACCGGCGACTGGCTTAGGAGAAGCTTAGTCGTCAGTTTTGGACCTCGACGGTCTTTTTCTTTGTGTTTTTTGTGAATTTCGGTATTCAGATCGCTAACCAATGACATTCCTGGATAGTTAAATCTTGAGCCAAAATATTTAGATGCAAAAATATACCGACGCTTAATAGTGCGTTGGTTAAATTTGGCACAAAACCGACAGCAAGGCATGTTGTGGTCAGGGGCTAGGCAAGGAATACAGTACAAATGAAAATCCTTATGAAGTATTTGCTTCCCACAAGCAATACAATTATTAACTTTTACTGACATCGGTAAGGAGCAAGAAAAAGTTTCCTCAACGGGGTACTTAGCTTTAGGTTGAAGACTTCGGTTCTGAAACTCGAAAACGAAAATTTCAGGAGTCGCCCGACCGGCACTTGTGAACTGCTTCTACTTCGGGCACCGCGTGGCAAGAAAGACTGATGAAAATGGCGTTGGCTGCATGTTTTATACCCCTGACGACCTGATGTCATGGAAGAAGGGGCAGCAACCGACGCAGGCCCCTAGACTTTATTATTCAGGCAGACTGAGGGCAACCTGCCAGCAGATTACCCAAATGTAATGACTGCACCAGTGAAACACGAAGAACATCTATACAGTTTTAAGTTATTCACAAAAAGTAGATGAGAACTTGAGAAGTCTGTTTTGTGAGAGCCAAATTTTAACCATGCAAGCAAGCAGCTTAAAAAGGTTAAGGGCAAGACTGAACAGTAGTGGTGACAAACTAATCACACTGGAATATCCCCCTTAAAATGTTTATCCTTGTGATAATAATTTGGCCTTTGTCATGACTTAACTGCAAAGTGGTCTGCCACTGTTTCATGGTCACTATAATATAACTGACCAATTTAGGACTATCGTACACAGCTATAAGCACTCCTTTGTCCATGAATGTGGGATGCTGTCAAATGCTTTTTGTAATCTATGCCATACTTAGATTCTTCCCCCTTTTTTTTTTTTACAATTCTCTATTATGGCTTTATTTAGCAACAAATGACCCTTTTTCCATAGGCTTTGTTTTGTTTCAGCATTGTTCTACTGTGATGAATGAGTTTCCTTCTAAATGAATATAAACTCTGTCTGCCTCAATACCACAAAACCCATTTCATAACCTGTAAATTTGAACTCCTTACTGTTACTTTTAATTTTTCTATCCATTCAACATTTTTGTTATGTTCCACAAGGTCTTCATAAATATTTCTCCTAAGTATATCTGTTTCTTTCTTTTTATTTGTGGCAATTCTATTTCTCTCTTTTTTTTTGTGACAATTCTATTCCTTTTGCTTTGTTTCCCAGTCCTCCATAAAACCCTTTTTGGGTCACTGAATTACTTATTTTGCAATTTTCCTTTATATTTATCTGCATATCTTAATTTTTTTCTGCCTGTGCTATCTTTAGTTTACTGTTTGCAATAGTGTCTAACTGATCTTGTTCTGTTCTGATACTGTGCATTGCTTTTACCACAGCTACCTAAGTATTTTTGTCGACCTGTTCCCTTTTATATATTCTTCTAACAGTACACTTACTGTCTCAACTGCTTTGTAGTTCTCTACTCAATGCTTCCATAATGGTATTTTATTTCTTCCCTTCCTTTCCTTTATTGCTCTACATTTTACTGTAAGACTTTATGTGTTATTAATTTAGCTGTTCGGTAACCTATTACTTTTGTTACATCATATGAATTTCTATTAATAGTCTTGATTACTTTGTTCATCTGTTTTATCAGACTTGTATCACTTTGGGTCTTATTTTTATAAGTCTATCAATCTTCATTAAATAAAGCAACTCTTCCCTTGGATCCTTTTCTTCTAAACTGAGAGCACATTGTTTGCTCTTAGTTTCCAGCTGGCATTCTACAGAAAGTTCTAGCACAGATGTGTCCGACCTGCGGCACTCATGCGGCCCTCAGAGCTCTGCCATACGGCCCTCTACCTCCAACTCCAACATCGATGTACGCATGCCCCAAAACATTTTGTTGTGTTTTTCGCACCTGTGACTTGTAACTCTAACATCGGTGTGCGCATGCACCAAAGCATCCTTCTAGTTTTGATTTTTTTGCACCAAAGAAGGGTCTGTGTGTTCGCGCCATTATTTCGTGCCAAAGAATCAATGTGTGTGTTCTTGCTGAAGAGGGACTCGTCATTTGCCACCTTTGCCTTTTAAAGAGACAGCACTTAACCTGTGTTAATAGGCAAGTATGGTGTGAGTAAGTGCATGCATGAAAGCAGAATGTTTGTGTGCGTGAAAGTAGAAGTGTGTGTGTGTGTGTGTGTGTGTGTGTGTGTGTGTGTGTGTGTGTGTGTGTGTGTGTATGCATAAGAGAGAGCCAGAGAGAGACACATGCACAAAGAGGCTAACGTACAAACAAGTTAGCTCACAAATGCATCCTACATTAAAAGCACACTTTCATTAAATTGCAGCTTTCCTGACAGGGACAGTGTTGTTATTGAATATGAAATCATACCTCTCAACCGTATGGATTTTTGAAGAATGTCTGGATTTTTGCCTCATTTTCCAATCTGTGTCTTTTGCTTAGGAAATAAAAGTAGTCATCCAAGGTAATGCAGTTCCAGGGAGTAAGAATGAGACAGCAGCCTAGGGTTAATGGGTCAGTAGTGGATTGACTAATGTGGGACTGTAGCATATAAAGTTTATTGTTTTTTTTGACAAACAAAAAATCACCCAGTACTGTCATGTCATTGGTGGGTTCTAAGCAGTGACAGATTGGACATCAGTAAGCATATCTTTGGTGGATCATCAATACTGGCAAATCAGGTGGGCATAATGTCATTTTTTAAATGTTGGGGGTTTTAGTGTGTATGTGTGTGTTTGTGTTGGGAGTGCTGCAATAGTAGATGATTACTAAAGACAGAGACTTACAAACTGTGAAGAATATGTTTCTTCGTTTCAAAACCTGATACTTGGGTACTAGGAATGCCAAAAATAGACATAGCTTTTTGCCATTTACAGTGGATGGATATTTATATTTAATGGACAATGTTAGTAGTATGAGTGTGGTCCTGTAGGGATCTGGAGGATGCTAAGTCTACCACTGCCAATGTCTTGTAAAGTGACCTGGAAATGGATATTGGGATGTTACTGAAAAAAATACAGCAAGTGGGCTTTGAAATGTAGTTTAATTAAACAAAGTGTACTTGCAATTTACGGGCCATAATTTAATTTATTTCAGGTAGTCTAGATCCTGGTAGATTGTATACCATTAGACTTAATTAGGGAGAGGTGTCATTCTGTGGAAATAAGCAGACTTAGTTTCAGTGAAAGCTATGTGGTTGTTTGCAGGTAGGAAGTTGGAGAATGTGGAGCCAATGTGTTTTATTATTTTTAATGGATTTGTCATTTCAAAGTATGGTTTTCTTTGTTGCTAAAGAAGGCAGGATTGAATGAGCCATATAATGCTTAACTGACAATAATGGGATAGAAACATTATACGTGACGTATAATGTTTGCAGCTACACTTGTTTCAATGGGGTCTGTGATGCATAACTATTTTTGGGCCTGTGTCCCAATTTTATTTTTCGCATTGTCCAGAATTCTTGCTCTAAGGTTGAGAGGTATGGTTCCATGCTAAATCAGAAGGTTGTATTTACCTTGGAAGACTTTTCAGCATAATTATGAGAAACAGAGCGTTTTTAATATCTCCACTTATTTCCAATATAAACTGCCATGTAACCTTGCAAATAACTTTCTTATTAAGCTACTTTAAATCTTTTGGAATTGACAGGTATGCTTCATTGGTTCGGACATAAGCATAGTGTGCTGTGACTGATTTCTTGCAGCAGTCTGTGGTTTACTTATCACAATAACTTTTCTGTGTGTAATCAATTTAACAGTTTTAAAGATGTTTTCCAAAATTAAAAAAAATTCATAAATAAAAAAAGTAATCTTTTCTTCACTATGCGCTATTGACAAAGTCTGGGAATTTTTTTTTTTTTTTTCAAAAGCGATGGTCAGCATTACAGCTTAGTAAACGGTCAGTCTGTGAATAACTTCTGCATAAATTAAAATGTCTGAATGTCAAATGGCTTTAGATTGGAGGGAAGTTATATGTTTACTCCAGTATGTAGTATGATCTTAGAGAGTTTATAGATTTCTTATTGATTTAATTTTTGCTGAGGAGTTGTTTGTTGATTTATTGATGGTCCTTTTGGTGGTGGGAAATTACATGGATGAATCCATCTCTATTATGATTTTTTTCAGATATTCTGACTTCCAGACAATTTCAATCAGTGAGACTGTGTCATGTGATTACTGAGGTTGCCTATTTTACAAGTAGGGGCTCCTTTTCTGTGAGTGTGTGTGTGATTTAATATGTATACTGAATATATTTTTGTAAATGGAATTCTTAGTTAAATAGGCCCCTCTTCTTAGACAAGTAGACTTGAGTAACCAATATTAGATCTTAGCCATCCGGCTGGGAAAGTTTAGTATGTGGATTTTCCTTCCAGTTTGATGAAGGCTATGCTACTTACTTAAGGAGTACATTCATGGCTATCCATCCAGTTGTAGTGTTGTTGAACTACATTGATAATGAGAGAAGATTTTTACAGAAGCTGAAACTTTTTGTGTCAAGAACCTGTCCATACAAAGTGGCTTGTTTAAGTTGCAGTGAAGGCTGTGGTCTTCATAGTGAGTGTTTTAAATATAACCAGTATTTCTGTGGTGGAGAAAGTCTCTTAAGGCAGGATCTTTCTTAGCCTGGAAAGCAAGCCAGTGATGAAATTTATAGGGGCCAGTGAGAGACAGAGGAAAGCAAGAAGCTTTTTAGTCTGTTTGGATAACTAAGTGAACTCAGTCCTTTGACCTTTTTTTGTCAGAAATGGTTGTAGTCTTTCTTTTGGCAGGGTGTTTTGCTGAGGCACATGCCAAAAGGGGTTTTGCGCTCAAATAATTGCTCTTGTAAAGGAAGAATACAGGGATGTTATGACCTCCTTGTCCTTGGATGAGATACCCTTACTAATGAGGTGGGCCATGTAAAAAGCTTTCTGTACAACGGAGACAACGTGGTGGTCAAAAGTCAAATTTCTATCAACTTGGGTGCCCAAGCACCTCACGACTGATTGCATGCTTACAACATTGTTATTAATGTGATAATTTGTGGGGACATCACTCAAAGAGGATGATTGTGCATTTTATGGCATTTAGCTTGAGGCCATGTTTCTGGCACCAGTCATTTGTTTGGGTGAGACCCTCTTGTAGCTTATTCAGAATTGTTTTATTATGTCAGTAATGTGAATTCTTTACTTTATTGCAAATTTGTTGGCTTATTTTTGTGGATTATAATATTGTAGGACTGCTAATGTTGACGGACTGTTGGAGTGGTTTTCCCAGTGAGAAATGCTAGTGCTGTAGTGAATATCTGTTTATTTGTAAAAAAAAAAAAAAAAAATCGATATATTAACGAAGATGTTAGAGTTAACTGTTAGATTAGAGAATTCAAATCAGAATGAGAATTAGAATTTTAAGGCAAATATTAGGCATTTATTAATTATTCAAATGCACCTACAGTACAGCCAGGAGGTAGACTTTGGTCTCCCATAGTAGCAAAAGAGTTAACTATATGATAGATTTTATATGCGGCCCCAAGACAATTTCTGTTCACTCAATGCGGCCCCAAGACAATTTCTGTTCACTCAATGCGGCCCTGGCAAGCCAAAAGGTTGGACACCCCTGTTCTAGAACGTCTTGTGACATATACTCATCAGCTGCATTTTGCATTACCTGCTGCTCTTTCATATAGAAACTCATTGGCCCATCACTCCAAAACATTGCCTGCATCGAGTTGCCACAGTTTCCTGTTCATTCCCTTGCTGTGCAACTCCAACTGAACTTTTGTACTGGTTTCCTACTGAAGGATCCAGATTATCACCATGTGGCAAGTCATCAGATGCTTCCCATTCCACCTGTTTCTCCTAAGTTTGGGGACTCACTGTTCTATCATACTGTGATGTTACCTGCGTTCGACTTTCTATACTAAATCCTTTACTTCTCAGGTAATCTACAGCTTTCTATTTCTTTCACTTCTGCATTACTAATCCTCTTTTCTACGCCCCTCCTTTGTTTTATTTTTTTTTTGTGTTGTGAAATTTTCCATACCTGGGTGTGTCTGTCTGAATTTCTCTTCAAATATCTTTGGAGCCGTTTCTTGTATTTATTAGTTTGGCTTTCGCCTTTGGGTTTGGTTCTTTATATTTTCACATTCCTCGGTGGCTTCTTTTTCCAAGTGGCCCAAAGTTTGTCTATGAAATGTTTTTTATGGATCAGTTCCATTAATTAACTCAAAATTTGCACCTGAAGCTTTTGACACTTTTTTGTGCAAGTAGTTTTCTGTCATCTAATTTCTCAATCTTTCTGAATATCTTCTATCTGAAAATCCGGGCTTCTTGTATAAAGGTAGCAATACGTAACTTATGCCTTAACCTGAATAATTCAGTCTAATATCCTTATAGCTCCTTTTTGGCTTATCAGTTTTTGTGGACTGATACTTCCTTCTACAATGGAGTGGGGGGCATCCTCCCCTAAGCCTGGCCTAACCCCATTGTAGGAATGTTTCCATGTCTTGAGGATTCTACACTGCCATTTTTTCGAGTCCTGGCACTACTGTGCACACTAGGATTGGGCACGTTTTTATCCTGGGATTTGTGCACCCAGATATCATTTTTATTTTTTAACTCACCTCTAGGATATATACTATACAAGATACAGTCTATACATCTGTGTCTTCTTGGTGAGATTTTGTGAAAACAGGTCCACCGTGTGAAGATACTCTCCAAGACTTTAGGATGAATTCCATTCAAGCAATATTACTCCCCTTTTCTTGAGTTCATCATCTCTCCATTTCGACCCTCAAGGGTTCTGGAAGTGCATGATGATGACTTTACAGGCAACTCACAGCCCACTGCAGCATCGGCATGTGTGTGAACATGTGTGCAAAGATCACAATTGTTTTATGCCCAGAAAGGTGCTGCAGTATCCCTACCTGGGCTCTCAGTTACTTTTTCACCCCGGCTGCCAAGGCCATAGCTTCTTCAGTATCCGCCTTGAGCAGGAATGATGACAATGAAAAATGTTCAGTTCTGACCTAGTAAAAGCAATTCTCTGAACAGTTATCAGAAAGAACATCTCTCTGCTTGTGGAGTGAGACATTCATGGCAGCACCAAAGCCAGGATTTCTACAAAAAAAAATCTCTCAGTAAATCAGCAGGAAGCCAATCAACCAGACACAGCAATACAAGATGGTAATTTTCCTGCTACAATGGCTGGAATGCTGGTAAACAGGGTGCAAAGAAAAGTCTTAACTGCTGCACTAAAGTTGTGGCTGCTCACAAAAGACCAAAGAGTTATGCTGCATGGCATTGTACCAAGAAGGCATCCTTTATATCCAATGACACTATCCAGGTAAGACAAACATTACTACAGAGAGTCCCCATCTGGAATTTGACAGAAGTACATCAAAAATGTAACAGTCTGCGGTGAAGGCTCTCAAGTCAGAGCAAACAACTGACAATTGCCCCCTCTCATGGACAGTCTTAAATGACAGGACAGTGGATTACAGATCAGCAGACTTATTCCCCGGGACCTGGCAAGCATGACCACAGAGAGACTACTTTGAGACCTTTCTCATTCTGTAGAAAGGGTTTCCTCTTAGAAAATACTAAGTGGCTCGGAAAGGGCTGAGAGGGATCATAGAGACTCTTCAGTATAGTCAATGTCCTTTTCCTCTTTTAAAGGTCCTTTAGCATATCCTAGAAATCTTGACAAATTGGACATGATCCAAGAAGGAAGTATCTACAATGGTCTCTTAAGTTCATCCTTAAAGGGGGACACAGCCAAAGTCACAACATCAGGTACGGGTACATTCCTTGGAATGCTGCACTAGCCACAGACACATTGCTGTCAAATTAAGCTGCATCAAAACCCACTCGACTCTGGTAAGTTTTTCTTTCAGCTCTTCCTCGATTCCAGACTCATGAAATATTGAGAGTTTTTCCAGCATCTATCCACCAAGAAGGACTGAAACTTGAAAAGGAGAGTCTAAGGGATATAAATCTCAAATATGGCAGAGAAGAAAACCTGCTTGCCAATCTTGTCCAATTCCATGGCCTTCAGGACTAATCCTGGATCAAAGACATCACAAAGAAGCCAGTCTTTTTTTTTTTTTGTACTTAAGTAGGTAACAGAACTGTCCTTCTCGGACTCTTTCAGCCATGAGCAGTACCACAAGACCAAGGTTAAAAGCAATACATAACAGGATGCAGTTTTACATTTTTGTGCAGTATATTTTTAATAGCTTATCAATCAGCATTACTTTTAAAAGGTGAGAAGACATGAGCATTGAAGTGAAATTCACAGAAAAATATGGAGAATATGGCAATCTTTAAACAGATGGTGACTGAAGGTTATGACTGAGCTCAATCCCTGTAGCTATAAGACAGAAACTTTTATTACTGGTCACTATACTGCTCAGGGTGCTTATTAAAAGTACCATTCTACTCCATCTGAAGCTTGTAGAGAGCATCAACAAGTAGAATCCAGATGTTTTCAGGCTGCACAAATAGCATTTTCAAGTAGAACAGCAAGGATAAATGACCTAGTACTCATTATCCTTTTCAGCCCAAATACTAAAAAGTCAGTTGCAGATGGGGACAATGCAGCTCTGACCAAGTCCACATCAGCCAGACTTTCGCCAAGAAAGATAATCTGAGAGGAACTATGGGCAAATCTTATCCTTGTCTGTCTCGGAGTCCGCAAAAGCCCCTTTCCAGGACAGTGACTTGGAAGGAGACCCTCCCCTAACCTTCACTCTAAGCAACTGTGACCTAGGCATAAGCAACATGCAAAGTCATGGGTGCAGTTAGACAAGTGCAGGGTTTAGGTTAAAAAAGTCCCAGTGCCACAGCACACGCACTTCACAGGTGAATCTTTGTTAATATGCCTGTGCAGAGACTACTGCTGGCACTGCCCATGTTCTTTAAGGAATATGCTTCTATGTTTCTACAGCAGCAAGGACAACTCCCAGCAGACATCAAACAGATGACACACATATACTGTCTTGCCTTAATGGTCCATTTCATCAAAGCTCTGTTTCGTGCACTAATTAATCCTAGTTTTTAAGAAGACAACATTAGTCCATTTACTGCAAGCTTCAGCAGACAAGTTGGTAAAAATCAACAGTATGACTCATCCTGACATACTTAAGCTTTTTACTTAAATTTACAGAATTTGCGAACTGTAGTAGTAAAACTATTGTCTGTTCACCCATTACTTTCCTCAAACTTTCATTTCTCTGCTCTACAAAACAATGTAAAACTGCATCCTGTTATGTATTGTTTTCATACGTCTTGTGTCACATCTCGTCAAATCAGTGTAACAATACACCACACAAAATGGTGTCAGGAGTTTTGAGGAGTAAAGATGCACAAACGTCATCTCAGGTAGTCGTGTGTGTGTGTGTGTGTGTGTGTGTGTGTGTGTGTGTGTGTGTGTGTGTGTGTGTATACACATGGAGCCATACACATAAATAGATCTTGATGGTAACCATGTGTAATAAGTATATTATGGCAGTAAAATCCTGTGATACCAAGCTAAATATGAATCATCTGAAAAAGTAGTTAAACATAAAGCTTGTAGTTAGTTTGCCTCTCATGAAAATGGATTTTGCTGTTGAGAGTGAGGACTCTTGGAGGACCCAGATCAAAGGAAGCTGTGGGAGTACCAGAAAATTTGTTTGAAGTCCAGTTGATGTAATCAGGTAGTAAATAATAAGAAGGGAGCTCAAGTAGGTAAATTAAGCAAGGAACAACAAATCCAACATAAAATGCATGTGATGTACTAAACTAGTACAGGTGTCCACTTGAGGATATACACTGGGGAATGCAAAGCCGCTTGACATAAGCTGCAATACCAAGTCTGTAAACTACAAAGACTGCTGTGTTCTACTGTGAAATTTTAAAACTAACCTAGAAAACAGGGTTGAACTCTAGTTTGTGTAAAGCAAGTGTGTGTCTGTTTAGGCTGGAAGTGAAACTGGATTTTAAGCGATGCTGGTGTTACAACCACTACACACTTGGATGAGTAAGTCACAATTTGGTATATATCTCTCTCAATATACATACACATAAAATAATAAATTTAGTGTAATTTAAACATTTGTTTACCAGGAAAGTTTGACTGGGACAGAGACCATTTTCAGTGGAGGCCTGGGGAGAAAGGCTCCAGACACGTCTTTGGAATTACCATAACATTTTTCTTTTCCAGCAAGTGCAATAACATCAGAGGTAATTACTTCACCTGAAGAAAAACAACGGTTGCATTTCTTTGTGTGCACCCCACTGAGGCGAGACAGAATGGTCATCTGTATTTTTACCCAACCCAAAAAGAGACTGACAGTTACTTTTTTCTTTGAGTAACCTGTTATAGTTTGCCAAAAAAAGAGAAACTCCAAGAGACTATGCTGCAGGTCAATATATGTTGATGCTTTAGAGATGATCGAGGCTTGGCTACTGACAAACAGTTGATCAGCCTCTAGGAATTGATTACTGTGATAGCCACTGTACTGACTAGTGGAAACACCATATCACCGCTAAAGAAGCTGAATAAAGGAGGATGAAATCAAAGCCTACCTTCACTGCCTTTGAAAGATGCACCATCCAGAAAAACTGGGTTCAGGCTGACTGGGCAAAAATAAGGCCTACTCAACTTAATGGGAGAATATTCAAGGAATTTATGAGCAGGGAATGTGCTGACTATATGGACTATAAAAACTAAAGGCTAAGGAACTATTAACTTGAGCTGGTTTGTCTTCTGAAATACAAGCAATGAAATTTCATAACTGTACATTTAATTCAAGTAAAACAGGAAGATCACCGATTTTTGATTTAAATTATATTTTAGATCACAAATATCAGATTTTAAAACATATTTTAAATTCAAGGTTGAATCCAGAAATTAACAGTAATGATATGTTAAGAATTAACAAATTCAAAAGTGCAAACCCAAGTAAATGTAAATGAGCTTTTCAAAAGAGTGCGCCTAAGAGTACTAAAAGCTGGCTGCACCAACTGGAACATTACTAGCTAATGAATCATTGCTTACAACCGAGTAATCCAAACCTATAATCAATAAATATACAGATGTCTATGAACACACAAAAACTGTTAGCAACCAAAACAGTGTGTTTTAGCTGTGGGAAGACGGGACACAATGCTAAGCATTGTTTAGTAATAAGAATGCTGTACGTAACAAACATGTTATTTCTAACCCACATGTTGGTAATGTAAATGTGTGATTTCTGTGATAATGAACATGTAGCAATGGACAAAGCAACTACTACAATAGCAGGACTGACAAATTGTCTCTGTACCACTATCAAGCTAACAAAATCTCATGGTACTGGTGGATAGGAAGGAAATGAAGGGGCTACTAAATTTTGGAAGCATGGTCCCACATATTAAGGAATCATATTTGTATGTCAACATAAAACAAACAAAAATGTAAAAATATGTATCCATGGAGACTGACAGAGGTTTATTTTCCTATAGTACATAGAAATTCAAACTCTGTTGGGTAACTAACTACATCCAAAAGCTTTGGTACGCAGATTTAACACGTCATAACTGGCCAGGACTTCCCATAGTTGAAGGCATTGTGGAAATTACATGAAGATGGAGAACAGATAGTCTGTGGCTTGCATATACCAGTAGTAAAAATGACGGGGAGAGTCTGACACACAGTTAAAAACACATGAGCCCGATGAGAAAGGGGTAGGTACAGTAATGTCTAGAATCTTGCTTTTATTGGAGGGGAATGAAAAAAGTACAGTTGTGTACACTTACCATAAATGTAGATGTTCGAGTGTACTCACTGTTGCAGTCATTACATTTGGGTAATCTGCTGGCAGGTTGCCCTCAGTTGGCCTGATTAACAAAGTCTTGGGTCCTGCATCGGTTGCTGTCCCTTCTTCTATGACGTCAGGTCATCAGGGGTAGAAAACATGCAGCCGACATCATTACCTCAGTTTTTCTTGCCCCAGATGTCAGGTGCCCCCCGAATGGGGAGCAAAATATAATCTTAAAATACAGCAATATACCTACAATCAAAAGCAAATACACCAAAAAGGCTTTTAAGCATAGGAACAGAAAGTAGAGGTATAGTCAGAGAAAAAACAGGGGGCTGGCTTCATGTTTCACTGTTGCAGTCATTACATTTGGGTAGATTCCCAAAGCCATGGTTGGGAGGATGGATTTATACAGCATTAGGACCAACTATAAGGCCCTGCAAAACAGCAGTGGCAAAGCCAGCTTTGGATTTAGAGAAAATTGGTAAATGGTAATGCTTGGTAAAAGTATGAACTGAACTCCAGGTAGCAGCTTCTAGAATATCCCTGGTAGGAACACCTCTGAGAAACGCTGTAGAAGTAGAGGCAAGCGCAGCCCTGGTGGAATGAGATCTGATCCCCTGGGGGATAGGCTCTCCGTGATGCTTGTAGCAGAAATGAATGCAATGGCTTATCCATTTAGAAATGTTTTGTTTTGAAATAGCATTTGGCTAACAGCAGTTGTTCAGATTTTCTTCGAGTTTTAGTTCTGTCCAAGTAAAATCTCAGTTGTCTGTGCACATCCAATGAATGCAGAATCCATTCCCCTTTGTTCTGTGGATTGGGAAAGAAGGTTGGCAAATGAGTGGACTGATTAAGAGCCACACTGGATACCACCTTGGGCATGAAAGATGGATTGGTCCTGAGTGACACCCTGTCCGCATGAAAAAATGATGAAAGGCTCCACTGCCATAAGGGCTTGTAACTCAGATATCCTTCTAGCTGAAGTAATTGCCAGAAGGAAGGCTGTTTTCCAAGAAAGAAATTTTAAGTCTGCAGTAGCAGCTGGCTCAAAAGGAGGCAGAGTGAGTTTTTCCAATACAAAGTTAAGGTCCCAGGCAGGGGTTGGAGCTCTCCTGGGTGGTCTCAAGTTCTTGGCCCCTCTGGGGTACTGCTTGAGCAGAGGATGAGAGAAGAGGGGAGGTTCTGTGTTATAATGAGCTGAAATGGCTGAGGCATGGATTTTAATGGAGGAAAAAAAAGAGAGGCCCTTGTGAAGCATCTCAGTTAAATATTGTAAAATCTGAGGTAAATTGGGTGCTGCTGTGCTCATTCCTTGAGATTGGTTTCAAGCACAGAATCTTTTCCATTTGTCAGCATAAGATTTTCTAGTACTAGGTCTTTTCGCCTCCAATATAACATCCATCACAGGTTTGCTGAGGAATGTCAAGGGTGAATTTAAGTGATTAGCCAAGCTGCAAGGTTCAATGTAGGGAGCTGAGGGTGCAGAATCTGGTTCTCCCGCTGAGACAGCAAGGAAGGTGTCTGAGGCAGGTGCCATGGGGATATTAGAGACACACTGCGCAGGAGAGGGAACCAGTGTTGGCGTGGCCAGTCTGGAGCAATCAAAATCATTTTTGGTTTGTCCCGTTTGACTTTTAGCAGAACTTTGGAGAGCAGAGGTACAGGGGTAAAGGCGTAGACTGATAGGTTTTTCCAGCTGAAGGACAGAACATCCACTTTCCAGGCTTTTTTGTGAGGAGTTCTTGTGCAAAACTTGTCCAGCTGGTAGTTCTGGTGGAGACAAATAGATCTGTGTCTGAGCTCCCCCATTTGCTTGTCAACATGTTGAAACTCTGTGGTTCCAGTTTCCATTCGTGTGGGTCCATGAGATTTCTGCTTAGTTCGTCTGCCAGAATATTCAGCTTTCCTGACAGGAATTGAGCTTGCAGTTGTACTCGGTAGCTCAAGACTGTGTTCCACAAAGTCATGGCTAGTCTGCAGAGGGGGTAGGAATGTGTACCCCCCTGCTTGTACCACATAACTGTGGTGTTGTCTGTCTTTACCATTAGTTGTCCTGGATGAAGGTAGTCCTTGAAGGCCGTCAAAGCATTCTGTACAGCTAGCGTTTCTTTTTGATAGATATGTAGGTGCATTTGATTTGGGCTCCATTTGCCCTGAATGTACTTCCCTGCCAGATGAGCCCCCCATGCATAGTCTGATGCGTCTGTAGTCAGGGTTTGGGTGACACGGGGTGGTGTGAATGACAGTCCCTTGTTTTGGTGGCAGGCCTCTGCCCACCATAGGAACTCTAGGCATAGGAAAGGTATGATAGGAATCATTGTTTCCAGGCTGTGACAATGTTGACTCCATAAACTTTTTAAATATCACTGACGTTTCCTCATATGCAGTCTTGCATATGGAATTAGAAGAATGCAGGTGGCCATGAACCCCAAGGCTTGCAGTATTTGTCTTGCAGATAGCAGGGTTTTTGTGGCCACCTGTTTGAAGTAAGTCACCAAATTAATTTGCTTTTCTGGCGTAAGGTAAGCCATCTGGGCAGTTGTATTCAAGTTTGCACCCAGGAATGTCATTTTTTGAGAGGGTACCAGTTGTGATTTATTTTCGTTTATGGTGTACCCTAGACAAGTTAGAACCCCTTTTACAAACGCCTCATGTTGTATAAGTATGGCCTGGTTTTCTGCCTGAATTAGACAATCGTCCAGGTATGGATATATTTGAATATTTCTTTGCCTGCAAAATGCAATTACTGGAGCCAGGCACTTTGTGAATACCCTGGTTGCAGTAGACAAGCCAAAAGGCAGCGCAGAGAACTGATAATGCAAGTAGCCTGCTTTGAAGGGTAGGTATCTTCTGCAAGATTCCCTGATTGGGATATGCAGGTAAGCTTCTTTTAAATCTAGATTTTCCAACCAGGCATCCTTGCCTAGCATAGGAAGTAACTGGTGAAGAGTCAGCATCTTGAATTTTGGAATGTCCAGAAAGGTGTTTAGAGTGGACAGGTCCAGAATTGGATGCCATGATTTGTATTTTCTGGGTACCAGGAAAAGTCTGGAATAGAAAGCTTGTCCCTTTTCCTCTTCTGGTACTGGCTGAATAGCCCCCATGTTTAAGAGGGAAAGTACTTGTTTCTGAGCCTCTGCCCACTGATTTGGGGGCAGGTCTGGCCACCCGTTTGGAGTTGGCAATGTGTGGAAATGAAATCTGTATCCCTGGGACACTATATTTAAAACCCATTTGTCCTGGGTCATGAATTGCCACTTTTTTGCCTGAAGAGCATTTTTCCCCCCAAACGGGTGGCTGAGAGGTAAGTGCTTGGTAATTTTAAAGGGAAGTCATTGAGACTATTTACCATAGGGTGGTGTCTTATTAATTCCAGATTTGGAAGTGGAACCACCCCATAGCTTAGTTCTGAGAGACCCTTGGGACTGAAACCTGGTGCTTTTGGTGTGTCTGGGTTTCGCTTGAGTGGATCTGGAAGGAGCTGGAAAGGACCAGTTCTTAGTAGGCCAGTGCCTACTAAATCCTGGAGGTTGGACTTGTAAGTAATATTTCACAGTTTGCATAGATTTAGCTTTTTCTTCCATCTTTTTTAGAACTTCTTCAGCCTTATTGACAAACAGACGGTCCTGATGCAAAGGAGCATCCAACAATTTTGCTTTAACATGATCAGGCAGAGATTGCTCCTTAAGCCAAGCATGCCTTCTAAGCACAGACCCAGTAACAGCAGCCCTGCAAGAGGCCTCTAAAGAATCAAAACCACATTGCAAAGTATGTTTTCCAACTTGTTCAGCTGAATTCAATAAATCCTGTAAATCTTTATTTTCCACACAAATCAGAAATCAACATCATTTTCTGTTTAAGCAGTCCCATGATATGTTGTTGATATTTTAGCATATGAAATTGACAGTTTAAAGCCCTGATTGAAGTATAAACCTTTTTACCTCATCTGTCCAACGCCCTGGAGTCTCTATCAGAAGGGGTAGGATTTTTAGCAGTAGAAGCCTTAATGCCCTTGGGCCCCTGAGAAATGGTTTCTGGGTCTGCAACAGGATTTTTGAAAAGGAACTTGTGGGACTCAGGAACTCTGTAGTATCTGTCTGGTTTACTAGGAGCTGGAGGCAGGGAATCAGGAGCCATAGTGGATTCCGAAAACACATCATCAACAATGTCTAGTACAGGAGGTATAGCCAAAGGCCTATGCTGAGGAACAAGAAGGAAATTCCTAAGCCTCTTTTTGGATTCAGAAAATTCCTGACTTTCCCAGTGGAAATGCTCCCTTAAAGTATGTAAAGTTTCCCCAAAAAAAAGTCCTCAGGGGGGGAAGCAGAGGGAATGGAATCCTCTGCATCAGAATCCTCATAAGTAGGCATGGACAAATCCAGGTCATTAGAAGAGTAAGAAGAGACAGAGTCCTGTTCAGAAGATTCATAATCAAGCTTAGGCCTAGGCCTCTTAGAAGGGGGGGGGGGTTGACTACCCCTGATTAAAGTAATTACATCTTCAGCCATTTGTGATCATTTGTTTTTAGGCATAGGGGCCTGAGCATGTGGCCTGGGCATCGGGTTTTTAGACATAGATCGAGATTTAGGCCTTAGTATTGAAGGTGGAATTGGTTTAGTATGGAAGTCTCTAGGCCTGAATACACCCTCAGAAGCCGGTGCCTGCACAGCGGTTCTGGACCCATCCAAGGTAGAGACATCCGCAGGTTCCATAGGTGAAGCATCTCACGGCATACCAGACTCCGAATGGGTCTCAGTAGAGGCCTGCGAATCAGAAGTAGCAGGTATCAGGGGCTGCGAAAGCACCTCACTGAGTATCGGCGAACTGGCGGCTGGCTTAGGAGAAGCACCGTCGGCAGTTTTGGACCTCAGTGGCCTATCTCTGTCTTTTTCTTTGCATTTTTTCGGTATTCCGGTAGTCGGATGGCTAACCGACATAACTTCTGGATAATTAAACCGAGAACCGAAATATTTAGAGGCAAAAATGTACCGCTAGTGCGCTGATTAAATAAAGCACAAAACTGACAGCAAGGTACATTGCCTAGGCAAGGAATACAGTACAAATGAAAATCTTTATGAGGTGCTTCCCACAAGTAATGCAATCATTAACTTTTACTGACATCAGTAAGGAGCAAGAAAAAGTTTCCCCAACGGGGTACTTAGCTTTAAAGTTGAAGACTTTGGTTCTGAAACTCGAAAATGAAAATTTCAGGAGTCGAACGACTGGCATTTGCAAACTGCTTCTGCTTCAGGCACTGCAAGGCAAGAAAGACTGAGGTAATGACATCGATTGCATGTTTTATACCCCTGACAACCTGACGTCATGAAAGAAGGGACAGCAACCAACGCAGGACCCAAGACTTTGTTAATCAGGCCGACTGAGGGCAGCCTGCCAGCAGATTACCCAAATGTAATGACTGCAACAGTGAAACATGAAGAACATCTTTGAGTCTCATCAAAAAACACTAGCTGTTAAGTTAATGAAATAAATCAGTGTATAGACTGAATTTTAAGAATGGAACCTTGTCAGAAGCTTTCTGACATTAAAGTAACGAAGGGTGTCTGGAGACACAGAAAGAAAGACCCATAGCAATACATCCATTAAGAGAAGAATAGAATACTAAAGACAGCCCTAGTCTTCCCTCGTGTCAAAACAGAGGGCTAGACAGACACAGTCATGTAGAGAGACATGTTTTATTTTTACCTCCGTAACTTAAGTGCAAAAACCAAATGCAGAAGAATATTAATAGCATGAATTTCCTTTTGCAGAGGAAAGAAAGGGAGGAAAAAAAAATAAGTTACTGAGGTAAAAATAAAACATTTTTTTTCCTCCCGTTCTTTCCTCTGCAAAAGGAAATTCATGGTATTAATATTCTTCTACATTTTGTTTTTGCACTTAAGTTACTGAGGTAAAAATAAAACAAGTGCAAAAACCAAATGTAGAAGAATATCAATAGCATGAATTTCCTTTTGCAGAGGAAAGAACGGGAGGAAAGTCGACATTCATAGGTGAAAAGGTTATTTCCCCCACCTTCATGTCAGTGTCCTGTCAACATTGTTTCTTATTTGGGAACTTTGCAGATAAGCTATTAACATTTAAAAAAAAACACAGGGCCAGATCCAATAAGTGTACATGATAAGTATTCAAGAACATTCTTATCAAAATTTTTGTGCTTTCTAGTCATTCAAAAAGATAACACAAAGTGTACATGTAACCTTTATGAATCCCTGCCAATATTTAAAGCTGCAAGAATATCAGTAGGAAAGCTAAAATTAGGAGGAAGAAGGTGCGAGTTATCTGTGATGTCTATTCACTAAGAATGGTGTACACTTAATGTACGCGTTACTGAATCTCGGGAACAGTGTGAGCACAATACATTAACAAAGTCAGAAAAAATATAGCCAGTACGAAAGGACAAACAGATAAACAGACTGACCTCATCCTATTCCCATACTTTGAGTAGATTGACTGACTTGATGTATGCAGGACAAACAAAGCCAAAAAAAAATAAGACATCTGTAGTTTCAAAACCTTTTAGAATTTTTCTGATGAAACTGGCACATAGCCATATTTTGGGAAGACACAAAAGGGTGAACCAAATCAAAATGTTAATGTCAGACACATTTTATTTGCAATGAATGAAAAATCTTGAGAACTTCTATGCAGTTTTAATCAGAATGTCAAAAGACTACAACACATCCTAGGTTCAGAAGTCCAAGGATATCTATGCATATTACTGAAATCCTAATTCAAGCAGATAATAGTGAATCTTGCAGGTCTATTAGTAAAGACTATGCTACAAAATTTTCTTCTTTTCGCCAATGTGAAATAGACAGCCAAAGAGCTAGTGTTGATTATTTTTCAGGCTAAATCAAACTTGTAGTATATATATCAAACTTGTTATATATATATATATATATATATATATATATATATATATATATATATATATATATATATAAATAATATAAAATTTATTTAGTTATTTATTTTTTTAAATGGGGCAAGCCCCCTGCACCCCCCCCCCCACTGCCCCCGCTTGCTATAGATTTCAACTCCAAGATTGCACAACACAGGGAAGGGCAAATTTCAGACCACCCTATACTACGATCTTGCTTACGGACCACCCAGCAAGTTGAAAAACAGTGAAAAAAGAATGTTCGCACTTTTGAGCATTTGCTCTTGCAAACTACTGTCAGATATTGGAAAAAGGAAAAGAGTAGAAGAAAGGACATAACTCTTGATAATGGACTGCAAACATTTAACATGACTAGCAAAATGCAAGTGGTAAATGCCTAAAGGGAACGAACAAGAATGTGAAAAAGACTCCATTAAAAAGTTAAAAAACAGCTAGCAAATTAAATAGTGAAACAAATCATATCGATACAAGTTTTTTTTACTCAGCTAGGAAAATAGCTTCTAATCAAAGACTAAATTTGTAGCCTAGGGTTAATTTGCTCTTCAATGTTGCATGACAACTGAGACCAGGATAGGACCAATAATGTACCGCATTACGGAACAGGTGGCAAAAATACATACTCTGGGAAGGTTTTACTTCCCAAGCTGTCCCACTGCTTACTGACATTAGTCCTGTTACCAAGGAAACAGGGAACAAAGTGAGAAATGGAAACCGGTCTACACTATGATATTCTAAGCATAAAATAAGTGCAAACTAGGTGAACAAAGTGCCTCTAACCTGGCATCAGCTTCCATTTTTTTGTTTTTTTCTTCCAACTTTTCAACACATTCATAGATTCATATGATCATAGGAGGTTACTAGGCTAATGGCCCCAGGGTCCTTACAAGTCTAGCCAAGTTCAACCAGTGTTCCCAAGGGTGTCTGGTTCAAGCAGACACTAAAATCAGCACCTACTGCCCCTGTCCAAGAGGGCCACAAGTTGAACCTCTGGGGTGAATTTCCAGTTACCCAGTTGTCCAAACTGTGCTTAAATAGGGCCAACAGGGCCTTTTTCTAACATGAATAGGAAGCTTGTTCTAAAGGTGAGGCAACCTCTGTAAGACAAATCTGTCTCTCCAGCAAGTTTTGTTGATGTCACAAACCAGATTAAGGTCCTTTGAGCAAGTGACCCGTGTGCCATTTGACTTGAGAATGTGCAGCATTTCCATCAAAGCTGGATCAGAGATTGCTCTATATGCAAGACACAGGTTGCCTCTGAGCAGTCTGTGTTATACAGACTGCTCAGAGGCAACCTGTGCAGTCTGAGCAGTCTGTATAACACAGAATAAAATGGCAATGATTTCAGTCTGTCCACATAAGACAAATCTTGAAGACCCTGAATTTACTTTGTAATGAACTCTGTGGTCTCTGCAATTGCTGCAGGTGTTTGGAAAGGAACATACCAATGGGAGTGTTGTAGTCTATTGTTGGCCAGATGAGGGAAGAGTAAAGGAGGGTTATAACCTCTTTTTTTCTGGAGGCAGTACCCTTGCTTATGAGATCAGCAATATAAAATGCCCTTCTCACCACTGTGGAGACATGGTGATCAAAGTTATGGCTGCTGTCAGACTGTGTGCCCAGATTTCTCACCACTGACTGTGTGCTTAGGGTATTGCTATTGATGTGGTACTTTGCAGGAACATCACCCTTGTCGAAGGGGATGATAAACTTAATGCAAAAGCAATGCATTAAGACCATGACTTTGACACCAGTCATTAGTCTGCATAAGACCTTCTTGCAGCATGTTGACATCGCTAGGGATTTCAATGACTGCTCTCAGTTTGCAGTCATCAGCAAACTTTGTCAGCCACAGTCCTTTAGTTTTAGCCTGCACTTCGGAAAAGGGGATTCCGAACAGTAGGGGTCCCAGAACTGATCCCGGTGAATACCACTGGTTAAGGGGTCTGCTGTTGGAGGTGGAGTCCCCTATTTTGACCGCATGAGTTCTTATCAGTGAGCCAGTTTGCAACCCACATGACCATATACGGGTTGATACCCAGCTGGGTGAGTGTATCAAAGATGCCTGAGTGGGGCTTGTGTCAAAGGCCTTGGCCAAGTCTAGGTAGGCCATATGCATAGATTTGCACTAGTCTAGGACTTTGGTGACCATTTCGAAGTCCACCAAGTTTAACAGGCATGATCTCCCCTTGACAAAACCAAACTGGGTGTGGTCGAGCATTTGGAGATTTCCTACATCTTTGTTAATAAGCTCCTTGAAAATTCGTTCCACGGCCTTGCAGATAAGGCTGGTCAGGCTAATGGGTCATAGTTCCCAGGGTACATGGATTCACCCCCCTCTGTGCAAAGGGATGACTGTAGCCATTTTCCATTCCACTGGGATGAAGCCAGTGCTTAGGCTGTGACTGAAAGGGCTGCTCAATGATGATGCCAATTCCTGTTTTAACCCATGTTTAAAACACAGCCTGGGATGTTGTCTGGTCCCGTAGAGGCTGTGTTTTTGGCTTTGGAGAGGGCATTTAAGACTTGCTCCTAGGAGATACTAGGCAGGGGACAGGTATTTGGGATGCTTTGGGGTACATGTGGCGGGGACAGGTGAATGAAGTTTTCACTGAACTTGTCAGCCAGCAGGTTTGCTATATTCACAGGTTCTATATATGTAGTACCATCAGTGCTAATCTGGGCCTTACTTTTGAGGTTACTGATGTTACTAAAGAACGCCTTGTGTTTATCCTTAGTTAGGGAAGCTAATCTGGATTTGTAGTTAGCTTTGGGAGACTTCACTAGGAGTCTTACTTGCTTGTTTAAGTTGAGGAAGGATTGTTTCTAGTTTTGAGACAGTTACTTCCTGCTCTTAAGACAATTTCTTTCTCCTACTGTATAGCCTATTAATGGCAGTTGTCCATCACGCAGGTTTGTTTTTCCTTGAAGATCTTACTTTGGTTCTATTAGGTATGACAGTCAATATAATTGCACAAGTGCTTGTATAAAGCATTGGCATATAGTTCAGCATAGGTGTCTGTTCCATCAGTGGAGGGAAGGGGCTATGAAGCTATTTATGCTGTCATATAATTGGCCTTGGAGAAGTTTTTTAAGTCTACTTGTGGCATTGGAGTTAACGAGGTCCAGGAAGCTTTGAGAATGTAAGTTAGGACACGTATACTTTACCTAGTCCATGGACAGGTAATTAAAGTCACCCAAAACCAGGGTATTTGGTTGTATCTTGACTGACTCAAGTAGACCCAAGTAGGCTGAGTAGATGTCCTGATTCATAGGCAAGTACTACAGTCTGCAGATATTTATAAGTTTAGCCAATAAACCATATTCAGAGGTTCACTCTGGCCTCAAATCCAGCAAAACCAAAAACCTTTAGCAACCATTCCAAGGCTAACCTCTCTCTATCTACCAAGCAATACCTTGGATAAATTCCAAGCACCCCAAACCCATTAAACACCATAGCATATGCTGAGCTATTTATGAAATCTCTATATAGCCATATCGATAGCTGTACAGAGCAAGTTGTGCCCACTTGTATTAAAAATATTAAAAAACTCAAAAAACAAGCCACTCTTGTGGAATTACAGTATCAACTGGTTATACAATAGAAGAAAAAAACCTTGTCCAAGCATAGAAGGAACAAAGCCCTGCATACTAAAAGCACCTGACCAATCTAAACAGGCAGCTAAGACAGTCAAGTGATATTTCAAAGACAACATTTGGAGAATAAAATAGCTTCTCGGGCAAAGGACAACCAACAAGGCTTTCTAGAGCTATGTCTATAACCGCAAGGGAAATGCACAACAATTTGCAGAATTACTGCAAATGGCATTGCCCACACTGAACCAAAGCCCTTGCCAACCTTTTGGTTGACAGGTTCAGCCAAATTTCTCCCCTCACTCCCCCGATAGTCCAAAGAAAATACCACATACCACAATCCCCCTAACAATTACTAGGGCCAAAAGAACTGTGTCAGTGGGCCCTGATCTCTCTGGTCCACTTGAATCACTTTTTAACTGGAGCCTACAGTTCGGTCTTGTGCCCAAGGAATGGAAGACGGCTACAGTTATTCCCCTGCATAAAGGAGGTCCAACCACTGATCCAGGTAACTACAGGCCCATAAGTCTGAGCAGCCTCATATGCAAGGCCATGGAAAGAATCATTGTGTACGTGATAAATAAGTACATAGGTAACCTGGTAAAGCTGGACCCATCAGGCTTTGTTAAAGGAAGGTCATGCCTGTTAAATCTGGTGGACTTTTCTGAGAGGGTCACGGAAGCAATGGATGAAGGCAAGACTGTCTACACAGTTCACCTTGACCTGGCCAAGGTTTTTGATACAATACCCTGCTCAAGTATTATAAACAAGCTCACTAATTTAGTTATAAACTTTTTAATCACTCATTCTAAAGCCAACTGGCTCAATGATAGGACCCAGAAGGTCAAAATAGGTGAGGCCACCTCCAAGAGGACAGTTTCTAGCAGAGTCCCCCAGGGCTCAGTAATGGGTCCAAGTACTGGGTCTGTTCCTTTTTGGACATCTATTTCTCTGAAATGGAAGCAAATGCTTAATGTTTATGGCTGACTAAGTTTACAGATGACTGTAAATGGGGGGGGGGGGGTCATCGACTTCTCTGCAGATACCAGAAAAC
Source organism: Protopterus annectens (assembly GCF_019279795.1). Lineage (NCBI taxonomy): Eukaryota > Metazoa > Chordata > Ceratodontiformes > Protopteridae > Protopterus > Protopterus annectens. The sequence goes on along the minus strand of NC_056739.1, from coordinate 1,530,695,539 downwards.
GTCTAGAAGGCCCATCTCTGACTAGCAAATGGTGTCAAAGCCACAGTCAAACTCAATGCTAAAAAAATGCATAACTGTACCCTTTGGGAACTCAACCATCCTGGCTAATCACCATGTTGATAATATGCCCCTAAGAGTCAACCCAGTGGTCAAGGATCTGGGTATGCACAAACAGTAGCCTTACCTTCAACCACCATGTGGCCACAGTGATGAGGAAATCCTTTTATGGTGCGCAACTTATAAATAAAGGTATGGAATCTAGATCCAAAGAGGTAATCATCCCACTATACTCTGCCCTTATCAGACCAATTATTAGGTACAATGATCCCTTTGTATGTACCTGACCGACCAGGCATATGCAGCAACTAGAGTAACCCCAGAAGTTCCTTACAAAAAGAATACAAGGCATAACAAACCTGCCTTATGAAGAGCACCTTGAACATTATATGAGCCAGATAGAGTACAGACTGCATGGCCAAAAGATAAGAAATTATTAACAAGAGTACTCAGGTACTGTATGACACTAAGTGTAAGAATATGCCACCTATACGGTAGGAGATTATGTTTACCAGAATGAAGTATACTACCCATTTCACATTTAATTTGAGAACATTGTACTGTTAGCATGGTCTAACCCACGTTGGAGCAACTGTGAGCCAGTAAAAGACCAAACAACAACACAATTTAGTTGTCTACAAACTTGGATAGCAGCAGGCGAGATGTGTTGACCTGAAGGTCTAACAAACAGGTGCAAAATAAGAAAGGACCCTACACTGAACATTGTACTACACCAAGTTAAGTGGCATCTGTGATTCTAACCACATGGGTTTTGTCAGACAACTAGCTAGCTATCCACTGCACAACAAAGATTTATATTCAGATTTACAAGTCTGTCAATAATGCTGGTATAGCGAACAGTGTAAAAGGTGTTGGCCAATTAACCACTATCCATTACTTTATTAATGAGGTTAACAAGACAGGACCTTCCTTTGAAACCGAATTGATGAGAGACTAGGGTTAAGAGATATTCAGTGTCCAAATTAATGAGATCTGAAATATGTTCCACAGCTTTACATACGAGGCTAATGAAACTAATGAATCTACAGTTACCAGGGTGTGTGGCTGGGCCACCTTTGCGTAACAGCATTACAGTGGTTGTTTTTCAGACTGGGAATGCAACCAGTAGAGAGGCTTAGAATAAAGAAGCAGGAAGTTCAGACAGGCCATATTTGGTAGTGATAAGGCAACATAGTACGTTATAAGGGTCCACTGATGAGGTGCTCCTAGCTTTAGAGAAGACTGACAATATTAGATCCATAGTAATTAAAAGGGATGACAAAGAAAGACTGTGGAATCTGTGAAATAGATATAAATGTGGGTTGAGTAAAATTTCCACCAAGTTTATCAGCTAAGTTAACAATTTCCTTAGGATCAAAGTGGACACTTCCTGACATAATTAAACATTTACAGGTCATTTTTTTTGTTTTAGTGGCTATGTTAAGGTCCGTGTCTCTCTCTCTCTCCCTCATAACTTTAATATGTCTCAAGAAAGCAACAGTTTTAATCATCATAATCATTCAACCTTTCCTACGTCAAAATTTCCTAAAAATAAATAAAAAACAACTCCAAGTATCTACTTCTAACATTAAATATTTTAATAAAGAGGAAAACATGTACCATTCTTGCTGCAACAAGCCAATTTTATAAAGTTATCTGAACTGGATTTATTAAATTCACAAAACTAAACAGTCATACAAAGTTTTGGCTTTTTAGTTGGCTGCTCTCATAGGGAAAGGCTATATGCTACAACATCAGTTATTTAGGTCTGTCTAGTGAACCAGATGATAAATGGCCAGTGGGAGGATACTGAGCAGCCAGGAACTACCTATTATCCCTCTGGTCTAAATTATGGGAAAGCAGGAAACCTCAGCTACAGAAGTATCTACTAGTAAAGACTAGGGGCTAGTGCAAGGCAAGCAAAAAGCTTCATCAAGTTAGACGAGGAAACGTATGTGCATGTTTGTAAGGCTGGAGCTCAATACAAGTGTCTGCATATTGAAGTACACAGTAGAACACAGTCAGCACAGAGAACTGTATGTTATAAATGGGCAAGTCCTGCCCCTCCACAGAATCAGAACAAGTGTAAGTGAACAAATATCACTCTCTATGTATCAGACAGAAAAAGAAATTATGTCTTACCATAACGTTCCATCTTCATTGTTGATCCTCGTTCAGTCATTACGTATGGGTATTGGTTCCGAGCTCGGAACAGAGCCAGCCATTTTCCAAGCTCACATCAGCTTCAAACTCTCGAGCTAAACTCTTACCCACAATTCCCATCTCCCGGTTACCTCAGATTGAGTTTGCAAGTTAAAGAAGGTAGAGGCTACCTCTGGTCAAATAACCTAAGAGAACTGGATTTCGAGATCCACTAGAAACCACAGGAGGGGGAAGGAGGGAGGGTTGTAATGACTGAACGAGGATCAACAATACAGATGGAATATTATGGTAAGACATAACTTCCTTATCTGATATTGTTAATCCTCGTTCATTCCTTACATATGGGGCAGACTCCCCAGCTACCTCTATTCCTGGGAGGCTCTCACGGAAGGACATTCCTGAGCACCATAGAACCGAAAGATGCTCTTCCCCTGGAGGCCAAATCCAATTTGTAATGATTGATGAAGGTATGAGGCATAGCCCAAGTTGCGGCTGCACAGATATCATGTAAAGCAGCTCTGGCATGGAAGGCAGCAGAAGTTGCCACCGACCTAGTTGAATGAGCTTTCATGGTATCAGGCAACGAGATATTACATTGTGTGTAAATTAAGGTCACACAGTCCTTCAACCATCTAGTTAATGTGACCTTAGCAACAGCCGATCCTAATCTAGATCCAGAAAAGGCCAAGAATAACTGGTCAGATTTACGAAAAGGTTTAGTCCTGTTGAGGTAAAAACGGATTTGCCTGTGTATATCAAGGGTATGTAGGCAATACTCTCCTCAATGGTTGGGAAAGAAAACTGGCAATTCAATGGCTTGATTAATGGACATTTCAGAGATCACTTTAGGCAGAAATGACGGATTAGTTCTCAGAGACACTCTATCTCTATGAAAAATCAAGTATGGACTCTTGATACATAAAGCTTGAAGTTCAGAAATACATCTGGCAGAAGTAATAGCGACCAGAAACAAGGTTTTCCATGACAAATACTAGAGGTCGCAAGAAGAGGCTGGTTCAAAAGGTGCCATTGTCAAAGCTTGTAGAACTAGTGATAAATCCCCATGGTTGAATAGGTTATCTAAAAGGTGGCTTCAGATGATTTACACCTTTTATGCAGGTCTTGCACAACTTATGGGACATAAGAGAGGAATCTTGGACACCCTCATGAAAATTAGAAATTGCAGCCAAATGAACTCTAATGGTAGAGGCTGATAGACCCGATTGAAACAGGTCGGCCAGATAGTCTAGTATTATCGACACTGGTGCTGAAAAGGGGTCTACTTGTTTATCTTTCAGCCAACAGGTAAATCTTTTCCACTTGCTCAGATAAGTAATTCTAGTGGAGGACTTATGAGAAGCAATGAGAATATCACGTACTGGTAAAGAATGATCATTCTGCCTGGCAATCAAGGGAATTGGAGTAGCCAAGCCGTTAGCTTCAGGCTGTTCAGGTTGGGATGAATCATATTCTGTGGGTGTGAGATCAACTCCGGGATTGGATGGAGGATCCATGGTCGATCTAGTAGGTGAGGCCAAAGTAATGGGAACCAAATCTATCGTGGCCAATATGGTGCTATGAGGATTACCTTGCTCTTCCAACTGCCGGGCTTTCTTCAGAAACTGGGGAATGAGAGGAAAGGGAGGAAAAGCGTAGAGAAGACCCGAGGGTCAATCATGGACTAGAGCGTCCCTGGGAGACTGTCTTGGAGGGGGAATCAGGGCGAAGTAGTTGCTGCATTTGTAGTTGGCCGGGGATGCAAAGAGGTCACAGCAAGGACGCCCCCAGTGGTGGAAGACCTCTGCGCTATCAAGGGATTCAGGGACAACTCGTGAGGTTGCAGAATGCACCTGCTGAGTTTGTCTGCTATCACGTTGGAACTCCCAGGAATGTGCATTGCTAGAAGAAAATGGATGGTAGCCATCGCCCATTGCCATATCCTCATGGCCTCTCGACAAAGGGGGTAAGATTTGGTTCCACCTTGCTTGTTGATGTACCAGAAAACCGCCATGTTGTCTGATTGAATCGCAACTGTCCTAGACAGCAGCAGGGGATGGAATGCTTGCAACGCCAGAAGCACCACCCTCAGCTCTAGAACATTTATATGCAGATGGGCCTCCGGTTGGGACCAAGTGCCTTGGACTGTCTGTCCCTGACATAGCCCCCCCCCCCAATCACGGAGGCATCCGTGGTCACTGTGGCCTTGGGTTGCTGGGGGGAAAGGGGGCGAGACCATTGAGAGAGATTGTGTGACATCCACCAATTTAAATCCTGTTTGCACCTGTGGGTTACTCGAATCATGGCTGAAACAGGATGCTGAAAAGGTTACCATTGGGTGAGCAGTAGCCATTGTAGAAACCTCATGTGAAACCTGGCCAGGGTAACAATGGTATTAGAGGCTGTCATGGAACCCAACAGCTGTAGGACCGAGGGAGCCGTGGATTTTTCCTTTGAAAGGATTGGAATTAGTTGTTGCTTTATCCTTAAAATTCTGTGCTTTGGAATAGCAGCTCTGCAGTTTTTTTGTGTCCAAGATAACCCCTATGAATTCTGTCGACGGACATGGGGTGAGATTGGACTTCTGCCACTTTATAGTTATGCCTAGCCTTTGAGCAGTGAGGAGAGAGTATGCCAGGACTTTTTCCAGTAGATGTCTGGTAGGGGCATAAATGAGCCAGTTGTCTATGTACGGAAACACCTGGAATCCTTGAAGTCGCAAGTGAGCTGTGACAACTGCCATACACTTTGTGAACACTCTGGGGGCTGTAGAGAGTCTGATGGGCAGTACTCTGAACTGGTAGTGACTGGCTTCCGCACGGAAGCGCAGAAATCTTTGTGATGGCTTGTCCACCTTTATGAGGTAGTATGCATCTTGAAGATCTATTGAGCACATCCAATCATCTTTTTCCAAAAGTGGGAGGATAGACTGTATAGGGACTATCCGGAATTTTTGTACTCTCACAAACTTGTTCAATACACTGAGATCCAAAATTGGTCTCCAGTCCTCGGTTTTCTTTGGCACCAAAAATAGTCTAGAGTAGAATCCGGATTCTATCTGGTCTGGAGGGACTATTTGGATGACTCTTTTTCTTAGCAGCTTTTTTATCTCTAGTGCTGCTTTTTCCCTTTGACTGGGTGGAACTTCAGGAAGATTTTTTGAAGGAACGGGACAAAGATCGAAGGGGATATGATAACCTCTGGTTATGATCCTTTGTACCCAAGAATCGGTGGTGATGGTTAGCCAGGCAGAAAGGTACAAGGAGAAACTTCCCCCAACCACCTCCAGAGGAAAGGAGTTGGGCCGCTCCTCAGGAGCGCTGGTAATATTGACCAGGGAAAGAATCCCTGGAACCCTGTTTACGTGGTCCCCCTCTGCCCCGGAAGGGGCGTCTTCCCTGTGAGTTTCCCCCTCTGGCTCTGGGGGAGAACTCTGCCTGTGTGTCACGGAAAGGACCCCGAGATTTCTTGAACCATATCTTCCCACTCTTTTGGTTTTGGGAGAAAGCACGTTGAGGGGAAGAATAACGGACACCTATGGCAGAAAGGATCTTACCGTCTTGTTCACATCTGGCCAGTGTGCTTTTAACTGTGGGCCCAAACAACAAGGAGGGCTCAATGGGGGCATTAAGAAAGGAAGACTTAAAAGGTTCCGCAAAGTTGCACAAGCACATCCAGGCATGTAGACTCAAGACCGCAGCTGAACCCGCCGCTCTAGCTGCTCCTTCTGATACGTGAGATATCAATCGCATAGAGGAGTTAGATATAGACTCAATGGTGGCCAGCTGAGAGGCCACTTTGTCACAGACCTCATCAGACACTGCACCAGCCAAGGTTTCAGAGAGCTCAGAAACCAGATCCCTTTGAAGCCTGGTAAAATGTGCCATATAATTCAGGGACCTGATAGCAAAGGTCGCTGAAGCAAAGATGCACTTCCCTATTCTGTCCAGGACCCGGGACTCTCTGTTAGGCAGATGGACAGTCTGGCTTTCTTCTTCTGCCAGATTCTTTTTTGTTGCGGCTGCCACCACCAAAGCATCTACAGAAGACCTATGGACCAATGGAGGTCTGAAGCAGGAGGGAACAAGATCTTATCTGGCCTCCGCGGAATAGCTTCAACCATATCAGAAGCCTTCCAAGCACGCTGCACGATGAACTTGATAAGTTCATCGGCAGGTGGAGTAACCTAGGAGGTAGGGGGCCGGGCATGAAAAGCCTGCAGGAACACAGATTCCTCAGAGGTCAGATTAGAGGGCTGCCAGTCACCTCTTTGTTTCAGGATTTCAAGGATATCGCCAAAGGATACCTCAGAGGGAGACCGAGGGGATCCTTCACCCTCATCGAAAACTGTGTCTTTGGTGAGAGACTCCTCTGTGGAGTCCATGTGCTTCCTCTAACACGAACTTTTCCAGTGGACCTCCTCAGCGGGAGAAGCTGGGGAAGACAACGGAAAAGGCGATTCCGTAGGGAATATGTCCTGCGGCCCTTGCACCCAGTGTCCGCTAGGTGTGACTTGTGAAGCCAGTGTACCAGAGGAGAGCAGAGGTATAGACAGTCTGGTATCGCCAGCAGCAGCGAAAGCCTTCTCCATCAGTTGGAAGGCTGGTCCACCTGGAGAGGAGTGTATGTCAAGGACAGGGGGCACTCCACCCCTAAGTGGCTCAGCCTGTCGACTCAGGAGTCCCTGGATGGCTGTGGAGCAGCAAGCTATGCGCATCACAGCTGACCTCCTGGGTCATAGCAAAACTTTCCTGCCATGAAGGCAACTGCAGTTCCTTAGTGAGATCCATAAAAGGAACCGCAGAAGGGGAAGAATTTACTATATATCCATGGACTTCAAAGGGAATAAAGGAGGAGAATAAGAAGGTGTATTTGGAGATAGGTGATCACCTCCCAAGGAAGAATAGTTCCTGTGGGGGGGGGGGGGTGGAATACCTCTGGCCAAGAATGCCTGGTCCACAAGATGCAACACATCCTATTCAGAAAGACTTCTAGTGGACCACAGAGACTGAGGGAGAAACAGGCCTGTCCACAAAAGAGGCAGACTTGGTGCCCATCTCATCTGATCGCTCAGAGGATAACGGTGCCAAGAAAGACTGAACTACCGTAGCCTGCACCGAAGAAATCATCGGTGCTGATGTGATTGTCTGCACCGACACCGGGATCAGTGCCGAAGTGGTTGTCGGTGCCGAAACTGGAACCGACTAAACTGGAGTCATTAATAAAGGCCTCTGTTCCGAAGAAGATCTTGGAGCTGACGTGGCCGAGGTCTGCACCGACTAAATGGTCGGTGCCGATACAATGGTAAAGGTCTGAACCAAGGAGCCCCTCGGTGCCAATGAGTAGAAGGCTGCAGGAGAGGATGGAGCCGAAATCACTAGTGGAGCCGAAGGCCTCGGTGCCAAAGGTCTGGGCACCGAAAGTACTGGGGCTGACAGAGAGCTCCGGAGCTGAAATTTTAGCCTTTTTAGATTCTGGTTGGTGAGAGTCTCCAGCCGGGGATGAAGGCAAGAATTTAGCCTTAGTAGAAACATCCATTTTCATACGGGCTTTGGGAGGGGTTGAGACCTCTGGCCCAGACAGCCTCTGAAAAGGGAGATTTTAGAAGTCCCTTCAGTAACAGCTTATTTTTTCCTTTCTAACAAAGTTCTATTAGAAAAGTTTTCACATATATTACAAGGTGGCTCAACAGATAAATGGGAAGCTCCCAAACAATAAACACAAAGAGTGTGCATCAGAAGTAGGCAGTTTGT